>NC_136637.1:29889992-30002959 GCF_949748355.1 Melanostigma gelatinosum
TAACACTTCGGCTGGATGTTTTACACAAGTCAACTTTGGAAACGTTGAGCTCTTGTTCGTGCGTAAGTGTCTGACGGGGTTTCTAAAGTCGACTCCGACGCTTCACGTTGTGGCTTCACCGCAGAAAGTCATTTGAAAAAGAGTGTTATATGTTCGTGTTTCTTTCAAAGTCTTAACTCTGTAAAAACAACATGAGCGACATCTCTGCTGCTCATAAATGTTTCTTTTATCTCCGTTGTGGCAAATGGCTTTTGGTAGCTGTGACAGCGAGCAGCTGAACGGGACACTTTGATTGTATGGAATTAAATGCAAGCAGCTGCGGGGCTAATAGAGGGATACGCCATTTGGCTTTGATTACAGAAATGTCATGAGAGAACCACACCAACACAGCGAGGAGTTTAAAGAAAGGGGGGGGGGAAAGAGCACAGGAGATTTGTAGCAAAAGCTCAGAAATATATGAGAGGAAATAAAGGAGAGCAGAGCTCTGCTCCTCTTCTCGTCTTTGACCCCAAATGTGGATGTTTTATGAGTTTAATGCATTCATTGTTCCCTGTTATATACCTTGCAATCCTTCACTTAATATCTCTCTTTTTCATGAACCGTTTCACTGAAGCATGGCCCTCTGGTTCACAGGGAAGACATCAGTATTTGTTTAACGTACCGTGGGAAAGAATGCTCGAGACCGAACCTTCCAGCCCGTCGCCAGGAATACATGTTGGTATTGTACGTTTCTGAAGACCACGGATTCGTTAGATGTGGATGTTTTTTTGCATTCGGGCAGAGCGAGTGATGAAGTACAACGAGCGTTGAGCAGAGCCTGGGACGTAGAATATATAGAGTGACCGTTATTGAAAGTTATGTGGTGTAACAAGCGAGAAAGTCCACTAAGGGCTGTTACACTTAATGTGGTCACATTGTTGTGTTACGCCGCCATGTTACGCCGCCATGTTGCGCCGCCATGTTGCGCCGCCATGTTGCGCCGCCATGTTGCGCCGCCATGTTGCGCCGCCATGTTACGCTTGTGGGTTACGAGGCAAACACGATCATCAAACACTGTTTTTGCTTCAGAAACATCAACAGAAACGTACATTGCCAACATTTTATCTGGCAACTGGGTTGGGCTTTCTAATCCAGAAATAAAAGCATCAATGAAAACGGATTATGAATGTTGTGCAGTTGTAATATACCGTGTCCTGTTCTGTGTTACCTCAAGATTCCCACTCAAAAACCCCAATTTCCTCCGGGCCAAAACACACGGCATGTCTGATATAAGACCGTATGGGAAAGAAGTCAAAGTTTAGCATGTGAAGTCAAACAAGTGGGGTTTGTGGAATTACCCCGAAACAGATGCAGTGGAATAGAGGTGGAGCGGGCCACAACCGGACTCATTACACTTTGACTGATTAGTGTGTAATTAGATCGGTTGCTGATCACTGGTTCACAAAAAGACGCATGGCATCCTACGACAAACAGATCCACACAGTAGCACACAGAGAAAGTCAAGTCTTTAAGCTTTTCCCCTTTCCAGACTTGACATTTACCAAACAGCACCGGGGAATTCCTTGAGGTTTTCTGTTGACAGCGCTGTAAGTGGGGCGTGGATCACAAAGTGCTCAACAATGCTGCTCACTGTTTCGTGGGTGGTGACGCAAGGTAAACGGGTGGCAGATAATAGATCTGACCAAGTGAGTTAAAAAGAGAGAGCATCCACCACGCTGAGTGAGATAGCTCAGTGATGCCGGGGTGTCAAGTGTAGGCAGCTGCGTCACAGCTGGTCACGGTTTCCTCTCTGAGCTGCTGCGGCTTTGGCAGCCACTTCTGCAGAGCGGTTATTGTGAGGAGAGGCTGACCACCCTTCCCGAGCAAAAAGCACAGCGCTCTTTTCTTAATTTCATTTTTTTTCTAACACGCCAAAGTTCCCCCTTTGTGCGTTCACACGCAACCGAGCTGTCGTCAGCAGCCGGAGCGTTCTTTCCTTTCTGTCCGTGACCAGAGGTCAGCCGGTCTGGTCTGAGGGTTCCTGCTGAACCCAGACGGCAGCAGGTGAAGTCCCGCTGAGCGCTGAGAGAAACCCTGGAATGCAACTTCATAAATAATAGAAATGTGTCGGGCAAACAGCACCGTGTGACCGAGTGGAGTTTTTCCACATTCCTTTGGCATAAACGGACTCCATATTCGCCGTGAACAGCTCAAGCTTTTATTGCTTCACATCAACCAAAAGTAATGGGATACATTTTACTGTACTGTCATGTCACCCATATTAACATCTTCAAGATAAACCCGTGTATGTGTTTTTCATTGGATTCACTGGTTTAAAGTTTCACAAATGTTTCCATGAGTAGATTAAACTGTCAGCATCCACTCTGCTGGGTCCAGAGTAATGTGACCCTCAGAGTAAGACTTGCTTTCCTTACTTTAAGGACGGAAAATCTCAAATATTTTTTTCCCTTTCATATATCATAATTACCGCCGATGTCGTAAATGCGATGCACATCCCAGGACTTCCACCTCATGCTGCAGGTGTTCAACAGAAAAACTGGAAGCTCAATCAACCACTATGACGATGGATTTATAAGAAAAGTAATGCAAGTTGCAAAGTCACAAACATTTTTAGAGTGCAGCTCCAGTCGGTGGACAGCTTGTGACCAAAGACTGAGAAGCTCCTCATAGGACCCTCCATTACAGCGAGGGTTGGGAATCTAGAGAAACTAGCAAGAGCACGCTAGATTATCCAACCTAAAGAAAGCTGTTTTCCAATGAGAGTAGCTACAATCTCAACAAAGATCCTCCATAACAAAGCTTTTCTATTGTCTTTGGCTAACATTAGATATTTACACAACTAACTGTCATATTCAGCATCACCAAGATTTGTTAGAGAGGACATTCGCAAACGTTAGTTGCCAGATCTGGCGTGTTGAGACGGAGAAAAGATTCTGAAAAAATGTCATTTTTGTGTCTGAATGTTTTGGGAGATATGTGACTTGTGAAAAATTTGTCACAGATGGATTTATAACTTTGGTGAGTATGGAGTGTCATAATCTGTCATAATGTATTTTTAATGTCCACTTCTTCCTATTGGAGGTATCAGACTCAGGACCTGCTGCGAGTCTCCTGACGGGGCGAGGACACCGACTTTCAGTGGGAGAATCGTCCTGTCCCTTCAGGCCTCCATCCAAAGCCACTCCCCCATCATCCATCCCTTCAGGCCTCCATCCAAAGCCACTCCCCCATCATCCGTCCCTTCAGGCCTCCATCCAAAGCCACTCCCCCATCATCTGTCCCTTCAGGCCTCCATCCAAAGCCACTCCCCCATCATCTGTCCCTTCAGGCCTCCATCCAAAGCCACTCCCCCATCATCCATCCCTTCAGGCCTCCATCCAAAGCCACTCCCCCATCATCCGTCCCTTCAGGCCTCCATCCAAAGCCACTCCCCCAACAGCCCCATCATCCGTCCCTTCAGGCCTCCATCCAAAGCCACTCCCCCAACAGCCCCATCATCCGTCCCTTCAGGCCTCCATCCAAAGCCACTCCCCCAACAGCCCCATCATCCGTCCCTTAAGGCCTCCATCCAAAGCCACTCCCCCAACAGCCCCATCATCCGTCCCTTAAGGCCTCCATCCAAAGCCACTCCCCCAACATCCCCAACAGCCCCATCATCCGTCCCTTAAGGCCTCCATCCAAAGCCACTCCCCCAACAGCCCCATCATCCGTCCCTTAAGGCCTCCATCCAAAGCCACTCCCCCAACATCCCCAACAGCCCCATCATCCGTCCCTTAAGGCCTCCATCCAAAGCCACTCCCCCAACAGCCCCATCATCCGTCCCTTAAGGCCTCCATCCAAAGCCACTCCCCCAACATCCCCAACAGCCCCATCATCCGTCCCTTCAGGCCTCCATCCAAAGCCACTCCCCCAACATCCCCATCATCCGTCCCTTCAGGCCTCCATCCAAAGCCACTCCCCCAACAGCCCCATCATCCGTCCCTTCAGGCCTCCATCCAAAGCCACTCCCCCAACAGCCCCATCATCCGTCCCTTCAGGCCTCCATCCAAAGCCACTCCCCCAACATCCCCATCATCCGTCCCTTCAGGCCTCCATCCAAAGCCACTCCCCCAACAGCCCCATCATGAACAACAACCATGGCTATTGTCAGCATCTTGTGGGAGACTCAGGTAGACAGGTAGTAAGGACGTCTAATCATTTCATTCGTTCCAAATACAATGATTAGACAGGCTTCTTACAGTCCGGCCACAAATACCAGACTTTCTTTTCTTTTGGTCCGATGATGGTTTACTGACTGCTCTGGGGATGTAAAGATAATTTCAACAAATATACCTTTAAATGCTTCTAAAATAAATACCCTGACAGCCTTCCTCTTTAACTGGATCATCATCGTAGCTGACTCTATTTTTCTTACGTATAACATGTCGACAAATAAAAAGCATCTCAACGAAATGGAGTTTCCCTTTTCTCCAGCCTGACGTTAGTAAATCTATCAGTGAGGTATTTATGAAAGAGCACGCTTTGTTTTACGGCCGGCCACATCCTCTAAAGTCTCCCCGAAGTCTCCACTCGTCCTCACTTCCTGTCACATTCCACGTAACCCGAGGGGTTCCAAGCACACTGGGATAAGGAAGTGTAATGTAGAGTTTCAAATTGTAATCCTTTACATCACAGCGCTGCACATCTCATCCATCAAACACAGAGCAGATGTAAAAAGTCTCCTCAACAAAGGCTCTCTAATTCCATCCTTCAGTTGTTTCTGAGCCGAGTCGACAGCTATGAGACGATGAACCTCTTCGGTCATTCAACGCAGAGGAAAACAGAAAGGGCGATAAATCTGCTGTACGTACTCCAACCTGCACACGTCTCACAAGAAATACGACACTTCGCAAATCTCCCAGAGAAACAATGTGACGCACGTCTTTAATATCCACTCGGAACCGAAACCTTCTAACGGATATTCTCGTCTTGGGCGCCGGGTAATTAAGTTCCTGTCGCTCTCCGCTCTCAAAACATTGCTGAGGCCTTTGCCCGTTAATTAGTTCCGGTGTGCGATCGCGAGCTCTGAGATGAACCAGAGAGGAGGAGGAGGGCCGTACAGTGGAGCATCAATCGAGAGGAGGCGACGACGACGGGAGGAACGTCCGTGTGGCGTTGATGAAGAGCGAGGGAGGAACCTCAACTCTTCTCTGGGTTCTTCTAAAGGTTAATTAGTGCGTCCATTGTAATAGAAGCTCCAGCGCTGTAAGCAAGAACCAGACAACAACAGAAAGTGACATATTGTAATTTATCATACCTAGAATATATTGTTTCAGCTAGCACTGATGTGTGGTACCACCGAGTAATGATAATAATAACTTTATTCATGTAGCACCTTTAAAAATAGAGTTTACAGAGTGCTTTGACAGACAAAACACTCTGTAAACTAAGATACTAGTTAAACACTGATAAAACAATATACAATAGCAATACAATAAAACCAATCGATACGATAAGAACAAAGAAATATAAATAATAACAATAATAAAATAAAATCATAACAAGTGTAAAATAAAGCAGTAAAAAGACGACATCACATGGAATGTGTCTGAAGACATGATTAACAGACTGATTGGTGACTCTGTGAGGAAAGGTTATCCGCTCTCTCCGTTCTCTCCGTTCTCTCCGGTCCCTCGGTGCTCGTATGGATGCTGGCATGTTTCCATATTTGACATGAATCACATGTGACAAATCCGTGATGGGATGTATGGCACAAGGTGGAAAGATGGAAGTTCCCCTTCGGCTTCCATCTTCAGATGCAATTACGCTGCTGTGGAACGGACAGCGCTGATTAATGCGGCGCCCGGTGATATACGGCACCGCGGAGAAAACGGAAGGGCATATTTATGAAGTCCTTTTAATCTCCCCCGACAACAGCCTCACGCGGGCCAACGGGCTCATCTCTGCGAGGGCCACATCAGGGGCCAACTGACTTACTGCTGTCACCTGTCGGGAGATTCTTCACCAGGACGGCGCCTCGCTTGAGGTCAACTTCTCCGCCTTCCACAGCAGATCATTCGGTCCAGCAAAGAGAGAGGGAGAGAGAGAACGAGAGGGGGCGAGGAGAGAGATACAGAGAGAGAAAGAGAGGGGGAGAGAGAGAGAAAGAGAGGGGGAGAGAGAGAGAGAGAGAGAGGAGAGAGAGAGAGAGAACGAGAGGGGGCGAGAGAGAGATACAGAGAGAGAAAGAGAGGGGGAGAGAGAGAAAGAGAGGGGGAGAGAGAGAGATACAGAGAGAGAGAAAGAGAGGGGGAGAGAGAGAGGGAGAGAGAGATACAGAGAGAGAAAGAGAGGGGGAGAGAGAGGGAGATAGAGAGCGAGAGAAAGAGGGAGAGAGAGAGCGAGAGAAAGAGGGAGAGAGAGAGCGAGAGAAAGAGGGAGAGAGAGAGGGAGAGAGAGAAAGAGAGAGGGAGAGAGGAGAGAGAGGGAGAGAGAAAGAGAGGGCGAGAGATAGAGAGGGAGAGAGAGACAGAGAGGGAGAGAGAGACAGAGAGAGGGAGCGAGACAGAGAGAGAGAGAGGGGAGAGAGAAAGAGAGGGCGAGAGAAAGAGAGGGCGAGAGATAGAGAGGGAGAGAGAGACAGAGAGGGAGAGAGAGACAGAGAGAGGGAGAGAGAGGGAGAGAGAGAGAGGGAGAGAGGGCGAGAGATAGAGAGGGAGAGAGAGACAGAGAGGGAGAGAGAGACAGAGAGAGGGAGAGAGACAGAGAGAGGGAGAGAGACAGAGCGAGAGAGAGACAAGCCGATAAAGTTTTTGGGATTTTGAGGAGCGCGGATTATAGGATCAAAAAGGCGATGGCGCTAATCCCCCCCCCCCCCCCCCCCCGTTATTAAAGGCGATAGAGCTAGAAATGACGACACATGCAAAACTTCTCCAAACTCTTGGTAGCGTATGTAAGTACTTAACGGAACCGGGCTCGGGGGGGGGGGGGGGGGGGGGGGGGGGGGGGGGGGGGGGGGGGGCCCCTCCGAGCTGGATTAAGCGGAGAGATGGGCTGTTGATCCTGGAGTCGCTCTCCCGGTTTCTTTTTCTGCGAGGAAGTGAAACGACTTGACGCAGGAATGCAGCAGCGATGGGTTCTGTGGGAGCTCCTGTCTCTGCACTGCGCGCTGCGCAATTATCTCCAGAAGCTCAGGAAGCTAATTGAAGAGATGTGGGATAAATCCCAGCCCGGGGGAATTGTGCTAATTTTCCACTTTCAGCTGACCTAATAAGAGGGCCATCCACCGCCACTGGGAGGATGGAGGGAGGGGGGGGGGGGGGGGGGGGGAGCAGTGCCACTCTCATTCTGTGTTAACATGCATACTTAATGACCCTCACACACGGGGATCCAACTCCACAGATTACATTACATCTTCTCTTTCTCTTACACAAGTATTCCGGTGCACCAGTGTGTTATTTCTGGGCATCGAGCCCTCGTCTCACTCTGTCCGATGAGCGGAGCGCTCGCTTCACGGATTCCTCCCGAGCAGTGAAGAGTGCACGGCCAGGGCTCCTCTGTGCATATGACACACCGAATCCCGCTCCTCGGAAGCTCTTACAGGGAAGTCTCTATGCAGACACGACCTCGATCACATCACCCACACACACACACCCCCCCCCACACACACACACACCCCCCCCCACACACACACACCCCCCCACACACACACACTCACCCCCCCCCCCCACACTCACACACACACACACTCACACCCCCCCCACTCACCCCCCCCACACTCACTCACCCCCCCCACACACCCCCACACACACACTCACTCACCCCCCCCACACTCACTCACCCCCCCCAACACACCCCCCCCCCACACACACACACACCCCCCACACACACACACTCACTCACACCCCCCCCACACACACACACTCACTCACACACACACCCCCACACACACTCACTCACACACACACACACCCCACACACACACTCACTCACACCCCCACCACACACACACACTCACTCACACACACACCACCCACACACTCACATACACACTCACTCACACACCCCCACTCACACTCACACACACACACACACCCCCACACACACACACTCACACACCCCCCCCCCCCACACACACACACTCACACACACACTCACACACACACACACACACACCCCCCCACACACACACACACACACACACACTCACACACCCCCCCACACACACACACACACCCCCACACACACACACACACACACACACACACTCACACACCCCCCCACACACACACACACACACCCCCACACACACAACACTCATCTTTAAACAGACAGTTCTGGCGGTAACCGGTTTACTGAACATCATTTGGTTCATTGTCAGAAATGTGCACAACTGAAGTAAAACCTTTAAGACCTTCATCGTTTTAGTCTGTATTCTGCTCATTTCATGGTTTTTTTGTCCTTTTTTTCCTGCTTGTCAAGTAATTACACTTATAAAGGAAGTATTCTTCCATCCTAGAAGTACTGTGGTTATCAAATATATCAATAAATACTAAACAGTTGTTTTCTTTGATATTTTTCAGTGATTAAAGAGTCAAAAAGAGTTCACTGAAACCCAGAGTTGAATGTAACTAAGTACATATAGTACTGTCCTTTATACTTTATACTTCTCCTCCGCTACATCTGAGACACACGTATTCTACATTTGACCTGCAGCTTGAACTCCTGGTGACTTCTACAAAGGAGCCGTCCAAGATTTCACGTCCAAGTTTATAAACCGCAACGTGTCACAGCTCGTGAGGAGAAATACTTCCAATTTAACCGACCATCAAAAATATCTCTTTTGTGGTAACGCACAATTTCCTCGTTAAGTTCTCCTCAGTGAGCGAGGGTCGAGGAGGCCAGCCGCCTCGAGTGCGCTGCAGATCGTAAACCCCCCCGAGGCTGATTTGTGATGTCGGGCTGTATACTGCACACACAAGCCAAAGCCATGTGTATTTGTAATCAATAAGCTGCTGCATGTCTTGTTTGTGGTTGTCTGGCACCATATTCTCCAGTCATCGATCTACATCGTCCGTTCGAACACACATGAACACAAACACTCCGGCATGCACGCAGGCTTATTCATCTTATTCATCTTTTGATTCCAGTCGCAGCAGATGTTTGTCGTTGAAGGAGCCTCGTTAGAACAAAAGCGTAAAGGAGGTTCAGAGTCATGGATTATCACATCGGGAAAGACAAAACAGTCCAGCATGTAGAACTTATTGTCAGCAGCTTCTGCACAACACGCAGCCTCATAAGCAGCACTGAGTAGTATCAGTATTAGTAAGTTGAGGAAGGATAAAGTGTTGATACTGAGGTTCAAAATGAAGTCCTAATGAGTTTAAGTCCCAAATACATCGTATACTGATTATTGCAATAATGTTTGCTCGGAGTGTGAGTAGCAGTAAAGTTAGGCTATATTATTATTATTTATATTCTGCCTCCACAAGTAATGAACCCACAATAAACCCCGTTAGATTATCAGAGCTAGTTTTCACTCACAATTCTCATTCACATGCGTCTCAGCTCCATCTCATGAGAGTAGCTGCAACTTGAACAGGCGGCAAGCTCCAGCTATAAAAAGTTCTTCAAAGCTTCATGTGTTAAAGCTGCATTCTCTCTAGTGGCCACCAGGGGGCGACTCCTCTGGTTGTATAGAAGTCTATGAGAAAATGACTCTACTTCTCTCTTGATTTATTACCTCAGTAAACATTGTAAACATGAGTTTATGTCTCAATCTCTAGTTTCAAGTCTTCTTCAATACAGCATGATGTTCATTTAGTACATTATGCTCCATTTAGAGTCACACAGACCATAAAGCAGGGGATGCTTTAGGGCGGGGCTACACGCTGATTGACAGGTCTCTACCAGAGACGTATACGGCGTCTCTACGTCACTCCTCCTCAGTCCAAATATGGTCACTTCCTGTTCACTGGTAGCAAAAAGAAACATGGCGACAGCCAAAAACGCCAAACTCGAGGCTTCATAACATAACATCAGTCCACAAACAATGAGTGTCCACTTCTTATATACAGTCAACAGGCTTGAACCGATTCTTTAAACTTCAAGTCTCTTTGTTTTTAACACTATGCCTCATAAAAAGGCACAAAATAATTGAATCCTGCAGCTGAGCGAGAGCAATGCAGTCAGCGCTGTGTGTAGTTGTGTTAGCTGTTAGCCAAACACACCTTTCCAAAACAATAAAAGTGAGCAAACTGTTTGCACTGTGTCTCACTTGTGGCCTCCTACCAGAAGGGGAGCCAGCCGTAAATCAACGGTAATAAAAGGTGCGTTGAGAAAGTGTGAGTCACTCCAAACTACAAGAGGTCCTTGAGCAAGCAGCCATAAACGAGCAGCCAGAATATGATGCAGTTTGGTGCATCAGTATGTGACATACACCGTGGACAGACGCACAGACGCACACAAACTCCCTCACATGACTGATCTCATTATCTGATTCTGAATATCTTGCTTTTGCTCTGCACTGCACTGTGACATGCCTTATCTTTACTAACAAGCCTGAACTAGCAAAATGCTACTTTGAAGCTAACTGGTAATTAATGAAAACATAGAAAAGCACGTTTGCACATGAACAGATTTACAAATACAGTAAGCTGGTGTCCGGAGCTCTTGACCCCTAAAGGAACAGCTCCCAAAGCCCTCCGCTACACTTGAACCTTGACCCCGGTGGAGTAACCCGGCCAACATGTGACCACAGGGTGAGGGTCTGACGTGAAACGTTTTCACCAACAAGGAATACCTTTACATGCACCAAATATTCCAGGTTTTGTCCTTACTCCGAAAAAGAGAATAGTCCTAATAATCTGTTTACATGGCTAATAATCCACCAACAATTTCTTTTACATGCAGCCGTTCATATAAACGACCCCATGCCTCATCTCTTCTGTGTTTGACGGGTCGATGTCCTAACACGTCGTTTGTCACGTCAGAATACGTCAAAGTGAACATCGGGAGCTAACAGATGTTCTGTCGTGGTCCAGAGGTGGAGGGCGTGTTGGACCTCTTTCATTCCTTCAAACAGCTTCTCTAAAAGATATTTGTTCATATAAACCTGTTGATGTCCAAGTCCTTCATGATGTTTCTCCTGTTCTTCTGGACATCATCTCTCCTGCAGCTTCACTAACTGTTGTTAGTTGGTTTGTGTTCAACGCACAGAGCCCCCCCCCTAACAGATGCAAGCAATGACACTCAAAAGCCTTTCCAGAGGCCGGCTCATAATGCATTTTAATGGTCTTGTTTAACAAGCAAGGAAAGTGGTTTTCCGCCCCCATTACCCACAAACCCCCCAAAAATCTTGCCCAGCCAAGGCCAAGGATATCCCAGAGTTCAGCGGGAGCGGCATCAATCTCCTCGTCCCCAAAGACATGTGCGTATTCAGTAGAGAAGGATCAACGGAGATCTGGACCGAGTCAGAACTCACTAAACACGCTGTCTCACAGCCTCCGCTCCACCGCTTCAGCCACCAGAACAATCGGCTGTAATTGGTGTTTTTTCTCGAAGAGCGGTCTCAACACTGCCGGATAAATTCAACGAATCAACTGCACGCTGTCTGGATTACCACAAGAAACTTCAAACGCTCGGGTGGCGTTGTTCCCAACATGTCCTCTCGTTTTGTTCCACAGTGTGACAGCAGGTATTTCCCACTGTAGAAGACTTGAAGCAAGGAAAACATGACATGTCATGACAACATGCCGTGTACGTCTCTGGTAGAGACCTGTCAATCACCATGTAGCCCCGCCCTAAAGCATCCCCTGCTTTATGGTCTGTGTGACTCTAAATGGACCATAATGTAATGTTTGTATAACAAGAGTATCTTCTATTGTTGGAGAATGCCTTCTTTACCTTTATCCGTGTGCTTAGGATGTTACTGATTATAAAGTTGTCCCTAATGCTCGATGCTCGTTCAACATTATTTAAGAATGGTACGCTTGACAATGAAAACGTGTTACATCCTTGCAATTCGAAGTCTAACCATATTGATTTGGGGTCTTGTGCCACCCATTCTGATACATTCTTCAGTTGTATAGACCAGTGATAGTGTTGAACGTTTGGTGCTGCTAGACCCCCATTTACCACTGGCAGTTGAAGTTTCTCCAGCCTCATTTTAGGACGTCTGTTTTTCCAGATAAACTTAGATATGCTCCTATGCAGAGATGATGTTCTAATGTCACAAACCGTTGGATGGAAAACTTTGCCTCGTAAATTCCTCTTCTTTCCACGAATCCTTCGTCAGCGTAGAGATACAGAACCTTTGTAATAACATCAGGGTAACACCTTGTTTTTTCAATCTGCAGCCAGAACAGGTGTGTACTTCACTCCACAAATACTGCAATTACTCAATGCAAATACACTTTCAGGCAGGTGGGGCTGGCAGCACACTAGCGACGCTTTGATGCTGAAGTTCATACGTTAAATACTTGTTCAGACACGACCTTCGATTCATGTTCAGGTCCACCTTCTCTCCACACCAGGAGGACATCACATGACTCAGACTAAAAGCAGAGGGGCCACGCCCTGGCCTGGGTCGTGTTATATCTACTGTATATATATTTACAAATGACAACTGCACATAAAGAAAATGTACAAGACAACCAGAGAAAGAAGGTCAATTATATTTATTCAAAGTAATGCTTCACCTGCAAAATGATTATTTATATTTTGGAGTGTAACGGTACGCGTATTCGTATTGAACCGTTCGGTACGAGGCTCACGGTTCGGTACGCATGACGAACCGAATACGTTTGAATAAAAAAAATAAAAAAAAATACTTTTTTATTTTGAACCTTTATTTAATGTATAAAGTTCTTGAAATATTCTTATTTCCCGGTTACCTGCTGTGCTCTGCGTCTCGTTTTAAATGAAAAAACAAAAAAGGGATTTGCAAAAACGAAAAACGAGAATACCATGGTGTTTCCGTATTTCTCGACTGAACGGTAAAACAGATGACTAAAACGTACACGGACCTTGGGGGACTTTGGTTCTTGGTTTTTCCGTTTTTAAATTCAGAACGAAAAACGGAAATACGACCGCCCATTTCCGTTTTCCCGTTCTTGGTTTGAAACGAAAAACGAGAATACCATGGTATTTCCGTATTTTGGTTTTTCCGAATTAACGGTAAAACAGATCACTAAAACGTACACGGTCCGGTCTAATCTACATCATGAATTACGTTAACGTGACTTCAGACGGGGCCGCTCTGTAGGTCTGCCAACGCCGCTGGACACCGCTGCTCGCTAATCGCTCCAATAACAGCTGCTTGCTCTGCAGAAATGCAGACTTTAACTGAACAACAGCTGCTAGTAAAGACAACGTGGGTGTTTATGTCATCGTTTCTAAATGTATGCGTTTACGACTATAAGAAACTCCTCCACTGACTTTGCATCTACTTCACGTTCACTAAATCAACAGCACAATACGGTGGAAAAATAAATATCAGTGCCTACAACTCTGAACACGAAAAAGACTTTGATTAAACTCTATCACAAACTGTATTGCATCAAACGCACCGATTAATCGAAAACTTAATTGTTGCTGTGTACATCGATAAATGAATATTAAACAGCATATAGTCAACTACTGATGCTAACGCACTCCCATCGGCCCAGATTAATTAATTAAGCAGGTAGTCTCATTGAGATTAAAAAATCTCTTTTGCAAGATGTAAGTAACAATACTACATAACATTAAGGAGCAGTTTCTGTTTTTTATGCTGATGTGTTGCTAAGAAGACACCCCAGAAGATGAGTCACTCAGGTATAGTTCCATCATTGTTCAAAGTCAAAGAACAACTTGATGATGTTAGTTCTAATGAATAAATATATTTTAAAATAAAGTACATTTCTCTGGCATTTATAGTTTTCTACTGTACCGAAACGTACCGAACCGTGCTCCACTGTATCGTACCCAACCCAACCGTGGATTTTGTGAACCGTTACAGCCTTACTTTTATTCCAGTTGTTCACAAAGTGTTTCCTGAATTCTGGTACTTGTAAGTAAGTACTTTTACTTACTTATTTTAAACCAAACCACGATGTTTCATATCCTTAACGAAGCAGTGTTGTAGTCTAAACATAACCGCACAGGCAACACAATCTACCCAAATCTCCCCAAATGACAAGTAATACACGTCATGTCCTGCTCTGTTCTCAGCGTGTGAGTTTCTATCCATCGTTTCTTGCTTTATTTGGAAACACTTCCCGTCCTTCCCTCTCGGGTTTCCTGGAAAAAATAAGTACGTAACCAATGATTAAAGGTGTGCTAGCTTCATTTCTTGAGAGGATTTTCATTCGTAAGTCATAAAAAGCCTGTCGTGCAAAAAGTAGCATTTTTCAATGAACAAGATATTGATTGTCTAAAACACAAGTTCCCGTATCTCACTGAACTGTTACTAATTAGGTGCTTGTGTCTTATATCATGAGTTCGGAGATATTTTGACGAGTAATCGCGTGCACGATTTTCTGCTCCATCCTGATGAGTTTCACCTGCTCTTCATCAGCCTGAGGCCTCCTCACCTGAACCTCGTTATCGCCCTCCTCAGACTCTGCACCTCTACGATAACTCACTGAATTCTTCCTGTTCACTCCTCCACTGTCTGCCTTTGGGTTCGATCCCGGTTCCGGCTCTCACTGCCCCGTGACACTGTTGCTGTGAAGGCGTTCAGGTCTGGTGAATGACATGAGACGGCGGCGTCGTGTTGGGAATCAGCACCAGGCCGCTGTGCTGCGACGCAGTGGAACCAAACCGTCCCGGATCGGCATCGCTGAGCAGAATAAGTTGAGAGCCGCGGGGCTCACGCTGCTCATAATCAGTGTGAGATTTTATAAACTCGCTATATGCTTCCAATCCGTAATATCCGCTCCGCTCCAAGGAAGCGGCGGGGGAAGGAAACATTAAAGCAACCCCCTGAGCTTCCCCACGAGGCACCGAGACGCGCCCGACTGTATTGCATTGTGTTGCTTTTCTAGAAAAACTGCTCGGATATCTTCTAAAAGAAGCCGCACACCTACTCCACGATTTCATTCATTTGTGCCATATTCATCAGGACATTAGCAATTACAGCATCAATATTAAAAAGCTCAAACATGATGAAGGCTGCGTCAAGACACTTCAGATGCCAGAGAGGAAGATTGTGAGCTCCCTCAGTGAGCTGATTCTCCTTTGATGGAGTAAACAACAGTAAAGAAAGAGCAAATTATTTCTTTATTATACAAATTCTGGTCGTGCATCTCTGACTCTTTGTAACTTGGAGCGATTTGTTTTCCTTTAGAAACAGGAAGTCTTATAAAACTACATTTGAGTAAATATTTTTCGAACAATAAATCAAATAGTTTACAGTATATTTGACCTTTGTTTCTTTATAACACATTTAATACTTGACTTGTTTCGTTACAGGGTTTCTATAAAGGCAGTAAATGAGTCCATGAATATGAGATATGAGTTTACAGATGATTATAATCCCTCCTCTCTATAGTGGAGGTTTATGGCTTCTTGCTGGTGACTCTCGTCATGTTGTTTGTTTTTGGAGAATAATGCGACGATCAGCACGTTGAGCATAAACGTCTTCATGCTTCATCTGTGAGACCACGGCGCCAAACACGAGAACAAACAAAGCTCATATTGTACAAAGATTCAGACCAGTCGGGATTTTGACGTCTGTCTTACACACAGAACCATAGCACCCATAGTCTCTCATTTATCAGGTTCATTGACCTCAAGCTATGTTCGCAAAACCAGTTTTAAAAGATATCTGTATTCGTGCACTCGGGCCATATAGTCATTTCCTGCTCGCAGTGTTTTTTTGCCCTTACTTTAGAGCTGTATGAAACCGAACATGCAATACTCGTCACATTTAATGGAGTTCAACGGATCCAGAGGATAAAGTTCTGCTTAGCGTCGAGAATGTTTTCAAGACAACGCGGTTCTTCCGTTACACTTGTGCGTTTCACGTTTCGCACACAGCCCTCGTCTCTCTCTTCCTCTCATCCCTCCATCCGTCACGTTAACGATCCTCCCGTTCGGGTGTTCCTGATATCCCGGCTCCTCTCAGAGGATCCTGCTCGGCAGAAATAAGAGTGTCGAGCAGCAGAGACCGTTTCCTCATTGATTCTGGATCTGACCTTCCTCTAACCTCGCGAGGAGGAGGAGGAGGAGGCCGGCTGACTGCAGCTCAAATATAGAAACAAGCAAAGAAAAGGCAACTTTATCACACTTCCTCCCCTGACTGCAGTAAAAACACAAGCGAGACAATCGCGTCCAAACCACCTGAGCATACGAGCTCCGTCCCAGAGCCGGTGGATCCCTGTGAGGCTACAAACAAAAGCACAAGCTGAGGATTTCTTCATCACATGGAGTCAAAGATGTCCTTCATTCTCAGAGGAAACAGATACATTAAGCAGAGGGTAAAGAGGTGAGCCAGGAATACCCAGCTGTGAATTGGCCTGAAGTGCCGAAACCGAAGAAGACGGACAACCTGAGGGGTCGTCGCTCTGTGATGAAACACTGTGTGTGCTGGAAGTCAAACCTGGAGGCGATGGAAGGGGGATGCAAGTGTAGTTCAGCTGATGTGCAGCTGCTAGGGTTGGGTATCGTTTGGGTTTTTTCTGATACCGGTGCTAAAACGATACTTTTAAAACGATACCGGTGCCTGAACCGATACTTTTTTCTTCAAATTGAACAATATATTAACTGTTAAAATATACTATAAATATAAATAAATACAAAACACTTGCCTTCAAACTACAGCTTCAAACTTTTGAACTATGCACAATATAACAGTTTACAGTATACTTAAATAAATATAGATAAAATAAATACAAAACACACACTACAGCTTCAAACTTCAGCAACTATTTTGCAGAAATATGAGCATATTTGCCTTCTCTTGCAAAATAAGACCTCTCCTGACTTATTTTATTGAACCAGTTGGTGGCGCTAATGCGCCAATTCGTCGTTTGCCAACCGCCACTACTCCTCAAAGAAGAAGAAGAAGAAAGTTTCGCGTGCCTGTGTTGTGCTTATGAGCGGCAGCGCTAAGGACCCGGATGTCGATGGAGGACGTCAGTAGCCTGCCGGCCGTTTGACAGATCTCCTTCTCGTTTTTAGTTTTTTTCAATAAATCATGGCCGAAGCGTCGTCAGAATGATGGAGGGGTTTGTTTCTCAGCGCGCACGGCTCGTCCGGTTGTAATAATATTATGAGTGAGGAGCGGAGGACCGATGCTATCGTTAGCATCGGTCCTAGGACGAGCTAACCGAGGACGGAGTCAATTTCAATCGGCTCAGGCACCGAAAGGAAGCACCGAAATCTGCGTTGCATTTCGGTCCGGTAGATACCGGTCGTATAGGAACCGGTACCATACCGGCACCGGTTTTCGGTACCCAACCCTAGCTACGCAGCGTGACCTGGACCAGCACGGTGGCAGGTTGTGAAATAGACACGAAATGCAATCTATTGCTTTCGTGTGCAGAAACATGAATTGTCAGATTTCTTTTTGAGTCGCTCACCACGAATATCCTGCCGATGGAAAGTCAATGAGGATCCTGATTCATGGTGGACACGTGAACTAAATGCATCCATGTGACTGAGCAACAGTCAGAACAAGAGACCACTTTATATCATCCAAAGAGACGAGTGTTGGTATCTGTTGCTTTTGTTGCCTCAACCTAACTATTCATGGTTTTGTTGCCTCAACATATTAGTTAATTTAAGGCAAAACCATTTCGTTTTTACGAACTGAACTAAAAGTGACAATTCGTGTCCCTGTCCAGGAAACCAATAGATTGCATTTCGTGACTTGTGTTGCTCTTTCCTTCTCCCGTGATAAATGAAAGTGTTTTCATCACCTTTTCCATTTTTCCAGCTTTGCACTGGTCTCACTTTCACTCACATCTGTTTCCACGCTGTCTTGTTATCACGGTCCTTGACCACGGCAGGGAGCTCGCCGCATAATAGAGATCACAGTGATGGATGGGGCGGGAGTTTGGAGAGACCTCTGGAAAGAAGTCGGGGATCGGGCTTATGAAGGCTTATGAACGTCCTGGAGGGAGACAGGAGAGGTGAAAACCTCAGACTGAAAGCTGAAAGTAATCAGAGCAGAGCTAACGAGTCATTTTCTAACTTCTCAGGGCTGTATTCTGTTATCCATGGCTCAGATCCATTATCTAACTAACGAGCACACACATACAAACACACTTGGGCGTCTCATTACATTCCACGTGATGGCAAGGGTTCTCTTTAGGACACCGCGTCCCGTTTTAAAGCTCTCCTACACTTCACTTTACAATCCTGTTGCGGAGGTGAGACATTTTTTCCTCCTAAGACTTCTTCCGTGTACACTTTTAGGTGTGCGCATGTGTGCGTGTGCGTGTAAAACATTCCTCTGGGCTGCTATTGTATTGAACAACAGTAGGACAAAGACTGAGGCAGCTGTTCACTGTGAAATCTGTTACCAACGGACATATTACGTGATTACATTCTTAGATTTACAGTTTGGCTCAATTGGAAACAGAATCTGTTCTTTAAACATGTAGCACAGCAGTCCAGCCTAAAGGCCTTTCCCACACCAGGGCGTGATGAATAAACAACACGGGAATGCGAAATGTTCGCTTGTGAATATTTGATATCTATGTTCTGAACACGTAGGTTGATGCTTTTATTCAAGGTTCCTGATGAATCCGGCAGCGTCTGTTCATTGTTTGTACCGTATGGTTTACACACACACACGTATACACATAGTTTGGTCCGGTCTCTGTTGATATGAGGTATCGTAGAGCTCTAGGTGAACACAGACGTTCCAACTCACGCGTTGGGCCATCGCAAATCCGGTTTATCCAAAGACGAGGATTGTAACCAATTAGATGTAGAGATACGATGGAGACTGGGTCCGCCCACTTACTGTCAAAAGAAAAACTGCTCGCGAGCGGGTTAAAGTTTCGCGAGCAACTTTTGCTCGTGTGAGTGAATTCTGCTGGCGGAGTGACGTAAAAGCGCTCGTCAAAGTAAAATATGCGCGCGGCTGTTTAATTTCCGCGCGCGCATGGATTTCATTTGCGCTCTCGGATTTTGACAGTGATTTGCCTTCATACCCACATCCTTCTTTAAATTATTTTTTAGAAAGGTTAAAAATACGGGAGATTCACAGGAACATATTTAAACAGGACCGGATGACAGCCGGAGAGAAGAGTAAAGAAACGGGAGAAAACCCTAAAACAATATGCATGTTCATGAAGGCAACCCACAAAATCACAAACTACATCCTCAAAATATCTCCACAAATGAACGATACAATTCCACAAAAGTAGTGTTTATGACATGTATATATTCTGCTGGAATGCATTATGTTTTACGTGTCTTCTCTTGATTGTGTTCGTCCTCTGCAGATAGAGAAGTTCATTTTTTATTGTAGCGTGTCCACAGACGGATCTAAAATAGCTCCATCCTATAGCGGAGGTTCATCCAGCCCAGTGTGATTCCTCCTTTTGTATGGAGCCTCGCTGAGGCTGTCAGGTCTGTAATGAGGAGCATTAGCCTCCTCAATGCCTGTTAATTGCTTTTCTTTGTCAAAAACGAAGAGATGGAAATCGCTCCCTCTGCATATTTTAGATAGCGTCGCCGCCTTTTGCCCCATCCGGTTTGCTGCACATGCATTATATTGTTTGTCTGAAAGGACAGAAATGTAAAGACCCCCCCCCCCCCACCTCCATGCAGCATGGGACCATGAGACAGTGAGCAACCATCAACATGCATTCATAATGTGGTAAACCACCAACAACTACAGAACCCAACACAGTCTCACGGCAGTTCGTAAATTGGTCACAAAATGCAATCGATTGGTTTCTTGTAGAGAAACACAATTATTTTCAGGACAACATCGGACATCAGATTTAGGCCCAAAAAAACAAACAAATCAAGTTCAGGCAGCAAAACCAACAGTTGCACTTATCTTCTGGTTGAAAGTCCTGTTTCTGATTGAAGGTTGTGTTTGTTGGACCCCTCCCGCCCACCAACAGTCGTCTTTTTGGAAATTGTAAAGTGCGTCACTCGCTCTGACTGTTGCTTCGTCACATGGATTCATTTAATTTGTGTGTCCGCCACGAATAAGAATCCTAATTGACTTTCCATTGGAATTATTTTCGTCCTGAGCGAAAAGAACATGTTACTGGGCTGCACAGCCAGGATGTGTGGTGGAGTTGGACAGCTGAGAGTTGAGGGCAGGGAGTGGATGTAAACAAGACATTCCATTGCTTTATTGAGGTCTGGCGCTCGGCTGTAGTGAGAGTGGAGGGACCTCGACGTGGACACGTCCTTACCCGCGGCACAGCGAATGTGAAGTGTGTCTCCAGCCTTACACAATGACAGCTGTGGGGTTAATGGTGTCACGGTGATTATATCTGTCATAACTCATAAAGGCCGGGTCATTAGTGAATCTATCAACAGTGTGTCCATAGATGGGAGATACTTGTTCTTATCTAAGAGCTCAGCAACATTCTACTTCCTGCTTTGTTTTCCAACCTTTGCTCCGATATGTGAGCGAGTGCTCTGTGGACTCGTTGACTGCAAATCTAAAGTGAATTTATGCAACATTTTCTTAACATCATCTGCTGATGTTTAACAGAAATGTTGTTGCATTTATCCTTTAAGAAGAAAATCGTACTGCTCGGTACTCTTGAAGTAGCTCTCTGTTTAAAAAAGGTTGGTGACCCCTGGTCTACGTAGACTTTATCTTTATTAGGATTATAAGAAAATATCAAGTGTATCTGGATATTTTTGTATAGATTCACAAAAATTAACAGATTTCAAGCAAATATTCTTGGCAAACGGCGGCTGAGATGTTACAGCGACTGTGATGAATACAAACACAGATCCAACTCATCTTATGCATACGACAGTGTGTTATTATATAGTACGACAGGTTTCCTATTATTCGATTTAGAATAAATCACAATATATCACCTTGCTAACACTATATATGGAATGGTAACCTTTGTGTCATGATGCGTATTGCATCACCAGATTATTGCCTTTAAGGAGCTCAAATCTCACACAAAGCAGTGACGTCAGCGTCTTCACACCCCTCTGATGTTTACCATGTTAGCATGCTGCCATTTGCTAATTAGCCTTTTGCACAATAATTTGATTCAAAATTACAATTGTTCCCAATTCATGATTTTCATTTAATACCACGTACCAGCAGTTGCAGAGACGTTTCACTCAATAACAAAAAGGTCAACCGCATTTTGGCGCTCAAGGAAAAGTCCGACGATCTCAAAGGGTTCAGCCTGTGGGGACCAGGAATGCATCTACAAGACTTCACAGCGTTTCTTCCGACAGTTGTTGAGATATTTCGGGGTGGACCAAAGTATCGACATGAGCCAAAGGACGACCGTGCTGGCCTGCCTGACATTATACAGCAAGACAAAGACAAAGAGCAGTTATTGCTCCTCAAAAGAAAATGTTTTTTTCAGCTATTAATGTGCAGATTATTTTTTCAAGATGAATCGATCATTCGTTTGGTCAATAAGATGTTAAGACTTTCCGTCCCAGTCTCTCAAAGTCCAAAACAAATATCAAGAGATATTCAGTTTGATGATGTAAAACAGCATTATCTGCCATTATTGTGTGAAGACTTACTTGTATTTATTGATGTAGTTTATTTATTGTTAGTACAGTTCTTGAAATCATAAAGTCGATGGTTGCGTTTTATTGGGTCTCAATATCTGAAGTGTTGGAGTTCATTTTTAGCTCCATACCTTCCTTTGATCTAATCTCTCCTAGGACTTGGAACCGTGTGTAGCACTCAGCTGTTTCTGTCCAGAAGTAGATAAATACACAATATCAGAGCCAAAGATATCTGCTGCTGCTGAAGCCTGCTCACGCAACCGTGTCATTGGCTGGAAGCAGTTTGCTGTAAATCACTGATTAAAGGAATGAACTGGAGTGGTTGTATTTATTGCTGCACTGTGCTGTAACGTCTGCTTTTATGGAGGCTACACACACACACACACACACACACACACACTCACAAGAGGCAGAACCGCAGAAGGCAGTGTTTACCAGGCTTATTTAGAAAAGTGTTCTGTCGATGTTTCAGTCAGGCATATAAACCTCAATTAGTTCATCTGTGCAGCACCTCCCTGTCTGATGAATGAACCTGTGCACAAAGTGCAGCTATTAAATATGAGCTCTTTGACGAACAGTTGCATTATTAATCAAGAGCTGGAGAAGAGGATCGTACAAACAGATTAGAGATGATTCGGTCATAAGACTCATATCCGCAGGTTGAGACCCCCTCATGCCCCACATGATCATTTTGCATTTCTTTGGTGTCGGTGAGTGCCTCTTTAGTCATTTTGAGTCGTTCTGTAGTTGCATTGTGTCTCTTTGTCGTTGTCTTGGTCTGTTTGTGGTGATTCTGAGTCTCTTCCTGGTTGGGAAATGTTGTAGGTGAAGGTTGTGGGTCCGTGACACTTTAGGCCTCTGGGCCTGTGCTCAGTAGGCCCGTTCACTAATCCATCCACGTTCTCATCCTTTGCCGTCAACATTCAATTCAAATCCTTTTAACTCAGCCATCCACTCTTTCCTTTGCTGTGTTTCTCCACCCTCTTGCTTCCTGCCACCCATCCTTTTTCCACCCCTCCCTCACCCCAATCAGTTTTTTCCTCTCCTCTTACACTACTTGCCATCCCCCTCTCCTTACCCAGTCCACTCCCTGTCTCCTTTTCCATGCTCTCTCTCTCTCTCTCTCTCTCTCTCTCTCTCTCCTGCAGCCGTATCACCTAACGCTAATGAAGGTTTTTAATCATTTATATGGAGGAAGAGAGAGCTCACACCCAGCGGCACGAGATACTGTGTCTGCAGAAAGAAGAGAGACAGAAAGAGAAACATAGTCGACACTTCACCTTCAAAGGGAGCGGTTAGTTGTGTGCCTTTCAACGAATGCAACCCTCCAAACAGGACCCCAGCATTAAACTCCCTCTGTCCCCTGAGCTCAACAAACGAGTTCACCAACATGAGACGACCTGAGGGCACGATGGCAGATAACAGTTCACTGAACAGATGTCTGAGTGGAAGCGCAGCAGCTGGGCCTGGCCTGCAGTATTTACACAGGATAACGTGTGTGTGTGTGTGTGTGTGCGTGGCTCGGGTCCATGGAGAGCATCCAGGCCCATAGATCCAGTTCGATGTAAAGTGTTTGGAATGTGGATGCTTTACAGAGTGAAAGAGCTGCAGCTCAGCTGGGACCGAGCTGTCTCTAGACTGGACTGCAATCTCTGAGCCGACATCGTAAACAAGATCTCCTGTGTGTGTGTGTGTGTGTGTGTGTGTGTGTGTGTGTGTGTGTGTGTGTGTGTGTGTGTGCATGCATGCTCATGATAAGCAGGAAAATAACATCTGTTCAGGCTCATAAAACCTTTTCTCGATGCTGATATCGGGCTCATTGTGGAGTGTAGGATGAAGTCAGACAAACTGTACTTTCCATTTCAAGCT
This sequence comes from Melanostigma gelatinosum, assembly GCF_949748355.1. NCBI lineage: Eukaryota > Metazoa > Chordata > Actinopteri > Perciformes > Zoarcidae > Melanostigma > Melanostigma gelatinosum. The sequence continues at coordinate 29,913,519 of NC_136637.1, forward strand.
ACTTTATACTTCGAAATTACTCCACTACATGTTGTGAGAAATGTAATGTCTGGTTACAAATTAAGATTTTAGACACAGAACATTTGAGGTGGGGACCGAGAAGTAGCTGAAAGGAGTCACATGGTCCGATAACTGACTCCGCACAAACAAATGCTAAAGTGACAATATGTCAATGTTGTGTTCATCACTTCCTGCCCCGCCCCCAAGTGGCCAAACAAATGAACAAATCCAGCTTTTACAAGGATGTTTGCAGGACTTTTACTTTGTGGTATCACAACTTTCAAGGTTCTCAATGTTTCTATTACAACAATCTATAGAAAGCAAGGAATCTCAGTCAGTCTGTTTGTCGACATGTCCTTCGCATCATCATCTGATCCACTTCACACCGTGCACGGCTGGGGACCCGAGGATGTTCAATGTTATGAATAAACTTTGAATGAACAAGCAATAGTGCACAAGTGTCAGTGCAGAGCATGTCGTCCACAGCGTCATTGCGCTGTGACGACCCTGTCTGCCTGTGTGGCTGCTTTCCTTGCAGGTGTGGCAGAGGGTCGTCAGGCAGAGTGGAAACACCTGAGGCAATTAACTCCACTGGCCCCGTGTGCCAGTGCACCCTTTATAAAAGCCTCTGGATCTTCGGTTGGCTTGATTCCTGTATTTCTGCCTTTACTACCTGAGGGCACAACAATACTCATTAGCCTCCCACAAATAAAGACATCTGCACACTGCAGAACTCCCCACATGGCAACCCCGACAATGATTTAAGGCTGTAACCAGGCAGAAGATGTTTAAAGCTTATTTATGTCTGTTTTTCATGGGGTGGGGGGGGTTGTGTTTATTATGTCACATTCTTTCACACGAAGTGAAAAGGCGGGAGTTTGTGAGTCCTCGCGTCCATTCATTGGAGGCATTACCATGTTCTTTGATGGACTCCATTGGGCCCAAAGGAGGACGTAACCCTGTTTATTTAAATGCACAGCTTTGTGGGCCCTTAAATGCTGCTCTGTCTTCATCCCCTCAGTCACTGTGCCTCCATTCATTGCAAAAAAACAAAAAGCGTTGACCCCTTTTGTCTGCTCCATTTGTTGCCCCATTCGATTGCAATCTTTGTGCTTCATAGATTTCTCAATTTAACAATTTTCCAGTAAAACGAGGTCGTTTCTCTTCAGACCTGCCTTTGGCTTTCCTGGCCGGCTCTCTGTGCCGTTCTGGTGGGAATCTGCACCTAAAAGACTGCGATGTCCCGATGGGAATGCTTACCCGAGTGACATTGCCATAATAGATTTCAGTCTTTTTTTTTCTTGCTTTCTCCCCCTCAGCTTGTTACAATTAAAACCGTAAGCAAAGACACAAAACAGACTCCCAGCCGAGCAGTCACCGGGTCGGGCCAGTTTTTCTCATTTCAGATAATAGTCGGATTATCCAGTTCAGAACGAGGCTATTATTTGAGTTAATATTGAGCCCTTTACTCAATACAGCGCGGGCTCGACAGGTCAATCCTCCCCAAGACTCTGGAAGATTATAATATTTCATCTCACAAGAGGTTTTAAACTGCACGTCTTAATTCGGTCCTCCACTTTACTCTTTATGGTTGAATTGGAGCTCTCAGTCAAATCACTTTGGGGTGATTCGTGGGTCATGATGTCATTGTAAGTGCAAAACTTTTAGACAGACGGTTTAACATAAAGTTTTAATGCAGTGAAGTTAAAACATTTATCAGTTTAAAGCCTCTTTAATTCCTCTGACGGCCCCTTTTCAGGTGAAGAGAGCCGCTGGTGCTTTGATTTGGTGCCGTGATTCGGTGCAGCGTTGCTTCGGATGCTTTATGTTTTTTTGGGCAGAGGCGGTTCTGTTAGTGTCAGTTTATGAGCAGCTTTTACGAGCAAGTCACAGCTCTGCTTACAGAGAGTGATGGAGAGGCCTTGAACGGTGCCATTGACTGGACTCTACGTCTACAGCCGGCTAAAATCAACACCGGTACTGTCGGCTCTGGTGAAAGACCTGCCAGTAAAACACCGTTGTAACCTCTTTGTTTCTACAGCGAAACATGCATCTACTCTGGAATACGTGTTAAACTGAAAAGGAATATACCTTTTAATCATAGGAGAGTTTAGCCAACTCCCTGTTTTAATGACCAATGCGTCCAACAACCTTGTGATGCGCCAATTTTGGGGTTTTGGAAGAAAGTATCTTGTTTTGAAAGTGCCTTAAATTGTGACCCACCACAGAGAGGTGTAAAAAAAAAAAGGCCTCAGCAGAGACAGACAGGGAAGTGTGGTAATATGAGGTGTTTTATAACGCCACCAGGGGCAGCCTGATAATCGTGAAATATTGTAGCAGCGCTGGGGCCAGAAAATTCAGCCTTCAAGATCCTGGGCAGCGTTTCTCTTTACAGGATCGTAAATTACTTTGGCAGGTGGGGTTCTAAGCTGTGGGCCACACAAGACAAGGGCCCAAGCTGAAAGTCTAACTTTCAACAGTGGTGCAGGACTAACTCGCTGGTCGTTGGTGCGCAAATGTGCTTTACACGGTGAGGGTCGACCGGCGTGGCGAGACTCTGAAGGCTCTTTAAGTTTAGCTGAGATGGTGCTTTGTAACATAAAACCAAAGTACACTTAAGAAACAAGTCTGTGCAATGAGTCAGGTTTGTGTTTTTATGAAAACCAAAAGACACATGTGTGTGTGTGTGTGTTTGTTTGTGTATTACCCTCATTAGGGGGACATCAGTCACATTACACACTTACATTGTGGGGACTCGCCTTCCTTTGGGTACCAAAATGCACGTCCCCAAAACGTATTACAGTTGCCCGAGGGTAAGTCAATGTTATGTCCTCTAAAGTGATGGAAACTCGACTCTGTGTGTGTGTGTGTGTGTGTGTGTGTGTGTGAGGAGGGGACAGCTTTAGTAAACCAGAGGGCTCATAAAACCACCAGGATTTATATGGAGTGAACAGTCTGTCCAAGAACCACTTCTGAGTTATGTGTTGAACAGAGACTTGTCGTCAGACACAGAGCAGGGAGGGGCCCCAGTGAAATCCAATCATCTGGTCTGGTGTTCAGTTTACTGAGCCCCGAGTTAAAGCCCCCTAGTGGCAGTGTGTGTTCACTCACAAAACCTTAAACATTTAAAATAATTATCAACAGAACATTTTCAGCATGTGCAAAAATAAAAAATCTTGATGGATGTAGACGGAGGTACACACGTTTGTAGCAAAGGTACATTTGTAGCATGAATTACCAACAGTGTCTCTGAGTGTAACATATCCTCAGTTACTGCTCATTGTTGTGTGTTTTCCTACGAAAGTCCAGGAACACGTGTACATTTCCGCTCGTTAAATGAAAAAAATAAACTTTTGTCTTCACAGGAAATGTAGTCAGGTTCAGGAAAAGATTATCGTTTGTGCAAGTAAACGCTGTTATCAGCCTTCAGTTGATTACAGTAAATATCAAATCCAGTAGTGTACATGATCAGCTGTGAACAGAAAGACAGACTCACACGACGGTCACATGATCCCCCCTCCCCCCCAGACTTAGGCCTTGGGGGCTACACATTCAACCCCAAAGCCCAGAAACGTCCCAAACAAAGCAAAATACATTGTTTATTAGGAAAAGCCGGCATCGTATTCCTTTTTATATACATGCATTCGCTTTGCTGATTCATTTATGCATTTATCCATCGATGGATGATGTATTTTCTGCAGTAATAGTACATGTTAGTAGATGGATGGTACTGCATGCATATTTTGACAATCCGGTCAGGGTACTTGGGAGACATAAGAGATGTTAAGATAAGATGGAACTCTATTGCTCACAAAGGAAACTCTTGTGCCAGAGTTTCGTTAAAGATTACAACAGAAGAGTAACAAAAAAACAACAGAATAAAAAATATATGTGAACAACAGAATAACAATTATTAAGTGTAAAATAAATAATATTGACACCATTACAAAATAGAATACAATTGCAATAAGAGTACATTTATAAAGTACACAAAGAAAATAAACCAAAATGTATCAATTTGAATAAAACAAAGTACAAGAAGTGATACTAACACCAGTAACTAATGGAAGTTAAAATAGAAACGGAATATTGAGCATCATATTGAGAGCGATATCGTCAATGATATTGATAGAATAATGAAAGTACTGTTGCACATGATGTCGTAGTTATTGTTGTATGTGCTCATGAGTGAGCAACACCAGTTCATCCAGCTGACAAGAGTCCAGCCGAACTTTTAAATACACGTCTTGGGACTCAGATGTAGATATCTTCGTGAAAATGAATGTTTTTTTTGCAGGCGTTTTGTCAAAGAAAACACATTTGAGGATATGAAAATGACTCTTTTACAACAGCGATAACAGCGCACTAAACGTGACGCACTATGAGACAGATAGGTGTGTGTGTGTGTGTGTGTGTGTGTGTGTGTGTGTGTTCGCGGTGAGCAGAGTTCATGACAGCGAGGTGGAGCAGGTCGCGGGGGGGTCAGCGGGCTCTAGCCTGGTGGTCTGCAGATGCCCAGAGTGACAGTTAAGACCCGGGGACCTCTAACGGGCCGAGCCGCGAGGTTATCACAGTCACATCGCACACTTCCCAGGTTGTGGTGACATGTTATGGCTATCGCTGACAGCAGCTTAAAAAGCCAGTTACATCAAATAGAGCGCTGCAGCCGAGCATGTAAGAGCCCGTCGCCGCCGCATATCAGCCAAATTTAATCTCTGCTCGCTTTATTTTCCGCCTGACAGATCTGTTGCTGTTTTTATTTATTTTGTACACGCATTAGCAAAGGTCACCCAAATTATATCTGCTGTAAAATCACGCGATGCGATCGGTAAATGAAGGTGTTTTGTGGGTCACATTCTTATTTAACAATCAGTGGACACACACACACACACATGCAAATGCACTCATACGCGTCAGCTGAAGCAAATCCGAAAGGTTCGTCCCACACTTTTTGAAATCCCTGGGACTTTTTTTGAGGTTGTCCTCCCCCCGGAGTAAGAATGAGTCATTGGCCTCACAATGGGCCCCAGTGACAGCCCCGTCCTCCGCGGAGCTCTGATCGCGGGAGAATGCAACTCTGGGAGGGTTTGGACGCTTTATATTCTCTCCACGCCTCCATCCTAACCCCCCCCCCCCCCCCGTGTCGGCACCCCTCACCCCCTCACCTCCTGTCTCCTCTAATGTGGCTTTATTGACTGTGACACACTGAGCACGGAGACGATGACCAAACAATTAAAAGTGCCCCCCAAAGGAAGGGCCATTAGAGTCACAAACCATCCCCCCCCCCCCCCCCCATCAGCCATGAATATGAAACGGATCGTTAAACGTCGTTCATACTCGTCGTCGTGAAGCCCGCGCTACAAAATGACGTAATCACGGCCGACGCGTGGTGCACGAGGTCGCACTCTGACTTTTTGTAAGTTGGTGTGCGATCACGTGACTGTGACAAACAGCTCGCTAATAAAAACACGATTTACACGTCTGAGGATTATGTGAAGTCGGCCAGTTAGTTTTTAGATGCTTTAGAAACATGAAGTCTTAAAATCTTCATGTGAGTAAATATTTATCAGCCAAATCAAACAGTTCACAAGATATTAAACTTTCATTGTAAACATGTAACGCTTGACTTGTTTCTCTACAGGGTTTGTATGAAGGGAATGAAGTCGTTTATGAATGAGGTATGAGTTTACCTCTTCATTGTGGAGGTTAGTTTGTATCTATTCGTTACAGTCTGTGTTCATATCTCGGAGTTACACTCGTCGTCTTCTTGATTCTTCACACTTCATTTTGTTTGTGCGCCCTCTGGAGGTCATGGAGAATAATGCAACGAACAGCGCGTTGAGTACAAACGCCTCCGTTTATTCTCGAGTATCAACAAAAGTCGGAGACGACAAACACAATCTTTCATGTTGGTGAACTCCTCATGAGAGCCAAGATTGAGAAGTGATTAAGATTGTTAGCTGATGACTGTAAGTCAACCCTGAACCCTTTAAAAACATGTTGACAGATTAGCTCCCGACACGCTGTACCGCACGGCTCAGCTCCACCGGCTTATCAGGGAAACCAAGCTGGCTGAAGCTCCAGCAAACATCTCAGAGATCAAACCGGCTGATGAAGAACTGTGTGCATCTCTGCAGAGATGGATCTCTGATGAAGTGGGGCGGGGGGGGGGTGGCAAACGCTCTTAAAGAAACACACACATGCACATACATGTGTTGCTTCAGAGAGCTCCTGGCTGCTTTCAGGGCCTTAATCTTAATCTTTGTCTTTGTTTCGCTCCGGTTCTGCTCTGAATGTAAACGTGAAGCGAAACCCCGTAACGAGGAGTTCTAATGGTCCGCGTGACCTCTGACCCCGTGTCTCTGTCGGGGTCTTCACAGGGGCCACAGGCCAGACGCATAATCGCTTCCATGAACTACTACATGGCCCTGTCACATGTGACTTTTACCCCCCCCTCCCCCGCTACAGACTTAAATGTTAATTGTGTGAAAACGCAGCTAATGCCGGCCGGTCACTTGTCATCAGGTCTGATTACGTCCGTGAGCTGTTTGTCCTTTATTAGTTTACGCTGCGATGAAATGATCTGCGTTTCATTATGACCTCCTGGAAACAACACACACATGTGTGCGTGTGTGTGCGCACACACACGCACACACACGCACACACACGCACATGGACAAATAAACACACACACACCAACGTGGACACGGAACGAGATGTAAAAGGGGGAAGAGAATAATGTTGCAGGTTTTTAGTGAACTGGTTAGAAAGCTGTAAAACATAATCATCTGGTCGGAAGATGTTTACACATTTGACCGATTAAAGGTTTTTATTAAAGCCTGTCTGTTGAGTCAATGTCTCACACTGAGACGTTGTCATCGCTGTGAGGTGACATCGGGCCTTTTCTCTCAGTGAGGAACAGCATCACCTGGATCTGCAGCCTTTAAAGAAGACTGGAGGAACACGAGCGTGTTTCTGTTGACGGAGGAAATCACAAACTCATAGAAACATGAACATTGACAGGTGAGCTGCCAACACAGAGCGGAACGCTGCGAGAGACGGCTTTCCTTCTGTTGAGCAGCTTTTATTCCACATGATTCTCTGTTCCCACACAACCAAACCCGCTCTCATTTACTCTCCACATCTAAACATGTCTCTCCGGGACGAAGGTCGCACTTTGAAGCACGTTTTAAATTACTGCAAAACTATTGAGTCAGGTTTAGTGAAAAACATCACGATCTGGCTTTAAATAAGTACGGACACAACAAAACACGTCACAACAAAAAACACTTCAGAGAAAGAGCAATACGGGTCTACTGGTTTAATTCAATTAGTTTATTTATTTTCACAGCCCAAAATCACAAATCTTAAATTTGCCTCGAGGGCTTCACACTCGGTGTGACAGACGGTGTCCTCTGTCCCGGGACCCTCGCGTCACAACAGGAACAACTCCGCTCTCACTTCCTGTTTCCCAAGAAAATGTGTTCTTAGCGCGTCAGACCTTCAACTCCCTTGAGATGCGATGCGGTTACATCGAGTTATTCTACGGAGCTCAAAATGCTGTCGGCGTGTCGATGTTTGCTGTCATGAGTCACAGCACAAGCTGAGCGGACATTCTCTGATTACACCACTGAAAGTGCAGAAACAGAAGTCTTGATGAAAGTAAATGGAGGTTCAGCAGCTCGAACTATCAAAGCGTCGTTTACCAGCTCTCACACAGCTGCTGCAGAACCATCACCACTTCACAAACACATGAATCTTTGCAGAACCGGACGATTTCAAACACTTCTGCATGAACAGGCGTGCTGCTCGACAGTGTCAAGAATCAAGAACTTTCTCTGTTTTTTAATTCTTCATTCACGTGGAGGCCTGAGGTAACGCGGTGACTGACTGATGTATAAATGGTCATTTTGTGAGTAAAGTATTCTTTCAAGGATTCTATAATATCAACTGGACGTCAAAGAAGCTGACGTTCAGTCGGTCACAATGTGTTTTACAGACAAACAAAATACACAAACGTAAGCAAGGAAGAGGCAGAAAACCTGCTGGGCTTATGTTCAATATTCAACACACAATTAACATACACAAGATATGACGACGTGATGTCCACTCTGTCACATTGAATCTGTATGTACTCAAACACAATGCAGGCGACAAACTGCAGGAACGAGTTTCACCAAATATGATGAGAACAGATCACAACATCGTGTGTCCTTCAGAAAGCAACGTGTTCACATCACACGTTACCTCGATGCAGAACGCCTCCTCCAGCGTTACCCGCTGCTGCCATCTGCTGGAGGCCGGCTGTGTTCCTGCACACCGGCAGCCACCTGCAGCGGTGATCCGACTTCAGCGGGGTGACCTTCTCGGGTTCCACATGCTGGAGCCACAGTCGGCGCTGAACAAGGAGAAAATCCAAATAACACGTCGGATCACGGACAATAAAACAGCAGATGTGACACAGGAGCTGCTAACTGTGACTCAGGTCTCTTCAGACTCTTCTCCGGTTGCCAAAGTCATTCAAACAACATTTTTAAAACAGCTTTTCCTCGAGCCTCATGAATAAGATTCAGAGCTCAAATTTCCTCTCGAGGCGTTAAAAGATGAGTGTTTGCTCTGTAGGAGAATAAGGTCGTTGTGTGTAAAGAAATGTCTCACAGTGACATGCTGAGGCCTTCTTAATGAGTTTAACCTGCAAAACATTACAAGAACACAATCTAACTTTCACTTGTGTAAAAGTAGTTTATTCTCAAAAGTAGGTTTAAAAAACACGTTTCTTGTATAAAATCGGTTGTTTTTGTCATTACGTGTCCCAGAGCAGTAAACTGTGAATTCTAACACTGCCCCCCTCTGGATCAGCTCAGAGACCATCAGCTCACACACACACAAGTGCATCAGTCATTCAGGAGAACGAGTGCATAGTATGAGACATAGTATGAGACATAATAAATCCAGTGTTTGAGTGGAAGTTGCTGTTCACACCTCTTCCCTCTCTGGTTATGAACCACATTGATACGGCTCGCGTGTCATTTGGAACATCTGCTCGGCGCTGAAGAGGATGTGGATCCTGTCATAACAGACCGGCAGCGTGTCATTCTCTAATCAGATGGCTCCGTGAGCATCCACTGGGATTTGTAGACGTTTCCCGTCTCCTTTCCTTCACACCCAAAGACTTACATAACCAGAGAAGAATCCGCCAGAAAAACAGGGACGACTGGGCAACAACGGGTCTCATGAGAATTCTGTCTCAGACAGACAGAAACAGCCCGGCCTCCAGAGGGACAGAGGGAGTCTGCACCTGCTCAGGAGTGCTTGAGGAAAACTGACTCCTCTCGTTCCGCCTCGGCCCCTAAAAATCACATTATTCCTAAAAATGGATTTTTTTCCTTATAAAATAAAAGCTTTATGGGAATGTTATTTGCAAGAGAAATGTATCTTTTTGTGGATTACATTCGCTTTTGACATATTAAAAAATCTGAAAAAGTTTCAAATGAATCCTCCGCTTCAGTGTGTCGGGGGGGTGGTGAGCCAGAAGACTGCTGTCCATGTACACAAAGTACTTCTGTTGCCTGAACACAACCAAGTACTTTTGGAACGTCTGTTCCATTCACATCCACCAGCATTACAACAGGAAGTCAGCGGTCAAGTAGTGAAGCCCGCCTCATGCTTGATTTGATTGGCTGCCGCTGTCAATCGTGCCATTGACGAGCGATGCGACTCCGTCTAGAAGAGAAGAGCGCACGCCGCACGCCAGAGGACAACTGTGGTTTTGCAGGCGACGTGTTTGAAGCGCCGCCTCTCGGTGTGATCGGCCCCGAAGCTCCGCTCGCCGCTGCTGGTTCTACTCTTCTATCTGATGGAATCTTTGCAGGGTTGTCCTCAGCGTCACCTTTTCCTGAGTCTGGGGGGAGCCTGACACGCTGTTTACAGTATCACAGCCAATCAGCAACCAGCAACCTTCTTTTTAAGAGTGTTGGTGCCGGCACGAGAGACCTCGGCCCCCGACAGCCCGGCGTACACAGAGTAGAGCGGGGAAATCACTAGCACATGGGCCATAACACACGCACGCACACACGCACGCATGCACGCACACACACGCACGCACACACACACGCAGCTTGTGTTTGGAAAAACGGCATGCTCAGCAACACACTGCTGACCCCTGACGCACCCAGACTATTCTTTAAAAAAATAATAAAAATAAATCCACCTCGGAAAGCTGAGATGAATCTGGAGATATTTGGAGTTTGTAGCCATATCTGCCGTGCTAATTGTAAACGTGGCTACAAAAGTCAATGGCAGCAACACAGAGTGTGTGTGTGTGTGCGTGTGCGTGTGCGTGTGTGTGTGTGTGTGTGTGTTGAGCATGTGTGAATGCTTACATGCTACACAGAGAGCTCTTTGTGCGTCGCTCTAAACCTCTGGAGGCACCAGCAGTCAGAGGCTCCAACTTTGTGTCAACGACTTTGTGACAATATTGACATAATGTTTGCATAGAATGATACACGTACAGGTGTATTTACCTGCAAGGACGTGTCTTTGCCCGTGCCGTCTCGGAGCCCGGGCACCGCCGACACTGGCCGGTGATTGTCGGTGTTTGTTTAAGTCTCGGGTTTCAGGTTGAGCTGAGTACGTGTCACTTTCATTAACACGTCGGTGCTGCCGGCCATGTGACTGCAAGGCCATCTCGAGTTACACACTTTCACGCTGTGGGTACCAGGACGCTCCCGTTTTCACAGGCCAGCTGCATCCAGGACAGTTCAGCTGGACCTTCTCTGAGCATCATGTCAGCTCTTAGAGGTTTCTGCTGTGCTTCATGTGTCATCATACAGAAGACTAGAAGTGCATATTTTCTATTCATCAGCAATTTCTTCCCTTTTCTCTCCTGCTGAAAGGCCCTGTGTGTGTTGTTATTTTGAAATGCAGCACATGCAATACATGGAGATTAGAAAAACAGCCGGAGTATCTGGAGAGGCCTCGTCTCTTCTGTGGCCTCGAAGCTGCTGTTAGAGATTTATGGACACTTCACAGCTTCAGCATATTAAACCACTGCCGCCTGCCAATGGGTGTTGCAGGTGTCAGTGGGAGTGTGAGGTGAGCTCAAGCTGGTCAATGGCCCCATTATGAAGCTAACACGTTCAGGAAAGTCAAGAGAAAATGTTCTGGAAATCGCCACGATTCAACTACATCTGTTCAAACGAACAAGTATGTAACATACTGTAGTTTACTTACAAATGTTTCTTTTCCTTTAGTAGGAGTATGTTTTAATTCAGCCTGTTAGAATGTTAACATTTGCTAATGGGATTAAAAACAAAGCTTCTCTGTTGACTTGATGGTGCTGCTTTTTAAACCGTTATGGTTTTGGGAGCTTTTACAAGGTCCGTTTGCCAAGTCCCAATCACATGCTTCTTGGTTCCTGTTCTTTTTAGTGTGGTTTTGGTTTCACTGTGCAAAAATGAATGCAAACCAAATAAAAAAAAGATGGAGAGAATTTATCTTTTCCGTCTCGGGAGCTGCCACTCTCCTTCTATAAACGTCATTAATTTAGTGGACTTCCTTTGCATATTCAGTATGTTCTCTGCAGACGGTTTGGTGCGGCGTCATCAGCGACGTGGACATTGTACCGGACAGTTGGACCAGTCCGTCTACGTACCAACCCCCACTGATGACCATGAGCTATGGGCAGTGACGGAACGAATGGATTTGCAGATACAAGCGGCTGATAGACAGGTTGAAGAGCTCAGACATCTGGAGGGAGCTCGGAGTAGAGTTGTTGCTCCTTTACGTCAAAAGGGACCAACTGAGTTGGTTAAACATCAGACCAGGATGCTCCTGGTGCCTCCCTTTAGAGGCTTTCCGGCCATGTCTCGGGGATCATCAGGAAGAGATGGAAAACCTAGCTGGGGAGAGGGATGGATGGATGATTGGATGGATAGATGATTTGATGGATGGCTGGATGATTGGATAGATGGGTGATTGGATGGATCATGGATAGATGGATGTATGGATGAATGGATGGATGATTGGATGGATGGGGGATTGGATGGAAGGATCATGGATGGATGGATGATTGGATGGATCATGGATAGATGGATGTATGGATGAATGGATGGATGATTGGATGGATGTATGGATGGATCATGGATAGAAGGATGTATGGATGGATGGGGGATTGGATGGAAGGATCATGGATGGATGATGATTGGATGGATCATGGATAGATGGATGTATGGATGAATGGATGGATGCATGGATGGATCATGGATAGATGGATGTATGGATGGATGGGGGATTGGATGGAAGGATCATGGATGGATGATGATTGGATGGATCATGGATAGATGGATGTATGGATGAATGGATGAATGGATGGATGCATGGATGGATCATGGATAGATGGATGTATGGATGGATGGGGGATTGGATGGAAGGATCATGTATGGATGATGATTGGATGGATCATGGATAGATGGATGTATGGATGAATGGATGAATGGATGGATGCATGGATGGATCATGGATAGATGGATGAATGGATGGATGGGGGATTGGATGGATGATGATTGGATGGATCATGGATGGCTAGATTGATGGATGGATGATTGGATGGGTGATTGGATAGATGGGTGATTGGATGGATGATGATTGGATGGATCATGGATGGCTAGATTGATGGATGGATGCTTGGATGGGTGATTGGATTTTTTTTTCAATCCAGATGTCAAGCAAACGTGGGACTGATCTTAACCTGTCTACCTGTGTCCATCTCAATAAAAGCTTGTGTTTTGGTTCACTTCCTGTAATTGTTTGGATTATGTTCTCACTGAAATCTAACCACACTAGGGTTCACTTTAAAAACTGGAATAAAACTGACCAAACGTTGGCTCGAGAAGTACAATTCATCCTGCCACATTTCATGGCAATTAATCCAACTTCATGGTGGTGCTGGAGGAAAGATCAGAGGATCACCGCAGTCATTAGGGTTCATCATCTTGGGACCATAACAAACAGATAAAAAACTCATGGCAACTCTTTCAACACTTGTTGATATATTCCAGTCTGAACCAAAGTGGTGGTTGACATTGCCAATCCATGAGCTTTGCCGCCAGTATGCCAGAAAATAAAACTATTTAAAAATAATCGGAATATGTTGAGAATCAAGTATGTGAGCATGTGGTTTTTCTATTTCATTTGAAGTCTATAAAAGCAGCATTTTCAGATCTTGCGAGAACAAAAAGAGCAGCACGATGACAGCACATAACTAAGACATGGAGGGGTTGGTGTGTGTGTGTGTGTGTGGGGGGGGCTTCCTTGTTATTGTCCATCAGTCACAGCCAAGAAACTCTAGCCTCTGTGGGAGAGGAGACTAAAGAGGGGCCTGTCTCTCGGTCTTCCCTGTCTGGTGTTTCTCCGTCACTACCCGTCTGCTGGCATCTCAGAGTTTCTTTACTCCCTTTGAACATAATATTCAGGAGCATATTTCTTCTCAGCTCTGGTAGGTTAGTGTTAAACATCGAGCTGTCTAATCGAACCCGACAGTCAATTTTGGGGTCATTAGCCATCAGAGAGTTAGCGATTAAGCCTTATTATGCCGATTTCCTTTTGATGTTGCGGACCCGGAATTACGGATCTGTTCGGTTCAATTTGATCTCGCAGTAACCAGGTGGCACTTTGAGAAACCGCTGTAAGGTTAGTGCCACAAAGAGTTAATCCTGAATCTCGTTTTCCATCTGTCACTGCAGTTCTGGTCGTCGCAGTGTCAAACGGTTTCATTGTGCTTTCCATTTTTTTGTCACCAAATCAAATTCCACTCTCAGCGACCCAGATCTGCTCTCCACGTGCCGGGATCCCCCTCCGTCGTGAAATAACTGTTCCCGTAAAATAAAGACGCCGGGCTTCTCGTTTTCACTCTCCTTCATGAAATGCTCCGATCACATCGGGGCCTGCAGCTGAACCCACGTTTGATTTGTGAGTTAACGGAGCAGAGATAATCACAGGGCCTCTGTCTTATATGACCAAAGCACTTTGTGTTCATGGGCTTGTGAGGCAAGCCAGTGCAGCAGGCTGAACTGTTTTTAATTTGACCAACAAGGTTTTAGTTAGGCAAGGAGAAGGGAGGAAGAGGAGGTAAAGAGAGAATACACATAAGAAAGGGGGGGAAGGGCGGCAATGAATCAAACTGAAAAGTAGCTCCACAGGAGCCCCAAGGTCGCCAAATGGAGTCGATTAAAGAAGAAACTCACTTTTCCTGAGCTGACCGGCGGGGGGTCCGAGGTGTTAAGGTTGGATCATCGAGAGTGTGAAATAAAAGATGATGATGGTTCCAGACACAAAGAGAAAATAGAGTGTGGTGTAAAGCTCCAGCTGCTCTGCCCAGAGCGCTTTATCTGCATTTAGGATTTCCTTCATCCATCAATGCCAATTACCAACTGCCTCGGTGTGAACAGCGCTCTGTCGTCTCCTCTGCTTGTCTGCTTGCTCGGCTCGAGGGTCCATGAAAGACAACAGAGGACATTAGAAGTTGTTCTTTCTCCTGACGATGACCTCGCCATGATGCTGCATTCACAACAAGACATCTGAAGGTAAAAACTAATTTGGCTTTGATTCTAGTCTGACAACAAGAAGCTTAAATATCCTAAAGTCACCTTAACCTGAGCCCTGTGGCCACGTCTGTCCAAATGTAAAGCGACGCCTCAACATATAACATTTACACAACAGCAGTGATGTTTGACATTCTTCTGATTCTTTGTCTAAGAGATGCATCTGAACCAGGACCCTCACGCTGCTCAGTGCCATTGAACGCAGCACTGAACCACCAGTGCAGCCGCGTCACACGGAGACACGGCTGAGTAAATGTGTTTTCTCTTTTTAAATGTACTCAGAACCAACATCTGCTGCAATAATTAGATTAAAATCATCCCGTCCATCCTGACAGAGGACACAGAGGCTCAGCAGTGGGAGAAGAGGATTGCATGTCAAAGAAAACCAGACTTCGTTTTGTGCTACTAGCAGACGTAATCATCTCCGACTGGAGCCTGAAGGCGGACTTCACTCTGCTTCTTCCTCACCAGCACCCATCCTCCTCACCGGCACCCATCCTCCTCACCTGCACCCATCCTCCTCACCGGCACCCATCCTCCTCACCGGCACCCATCCTCCCCACCGGCACCCATCCTCCCCACCGGCACCCATCCTCCTCACCGGCACCCATCCTCCTCACCGGCACCCATCCTCTTCACCGGCACCCATCCTCTTCACCGGCACCCATCCTCCTCACCGGCACCCATCCTCCTCACCGGCACCCATCCTCCTCACCGGCACCCATCCTCCTCACCGGCACCCATCCTCCTCACCGGCACCCATCCTCCCCACCGGCACCCATCCTCCTCACCGGCACCCATCCTCCTCACCGGCACCCATCCTCCTCACCGGCACCCATCCTCCTCACCGGCACCCATCCTCCCCACCGGCACCCATCCTCCTCACCGGCACCCATCCTCCTCACCTGCACCCATCCTCCTCACCGGCACCCATCCTCCTCACCGGCACCCATCCTCCTCACCGGCACCCATCCTCTGAGATCACTTTGTTTATGATTTGAGAGCAGTGTTTGATTTTGAGCACAGGTAAAACTGTTTTGAGGCGACAGTTTCATTTTGCAAGCGGATTCAGAGGTTTTGTAAATCGTGCTTGAAGATGAGGTTTTGTGTTTACAGTTTTGAGAGAACGGGCGACCGTTTCAAGAAATGTGTCTTAGCAATCGAGAAAAACTGTAAGCTAAGCTGATCAGCAGCTGGCTCTATTCATATCAATCTTATTATCGAACTATCAGCAAGGAAGCGGATACGTACACAGAAAGGTCAAACCTTTCCTCATACGATGCATTTCTGCCCTTTGGGAAGATGTTGTGAATGACTGAGATACGCTGAGAGCTTTCAACCAAACAGCATCATGTTCAGCATCACCTCCTGTGGTGAAGGTGACATCATGAACAGACTGCATGTGCTATGCATTTATTCAGCCTCCTTCATGCCTCCTATTAATGACGGATATTCTTCTCCTCCGCCACTGGAAACTGAATATTGGCCACTCGATGTGACGGCATTAAAGTGTGATTTATGTTGCAGCGCTCTAATTGGCAGCATTTCCTCCGTCTCCAGGCTGCACTCGTCAGCTTTTTGACGTATCTGAAAACCTTGGGAGATGTATACTTGGCTTTAAACAGCGCTGGCTGGTCTCAGATCATTTGTCTCTGTCGACCACGGAATAAGAAGCAGGCCTGCTTCTGTGGCTAACGGCCGTTCTCTTTGGAAATATCGATTCACGTACTTCAGCAGAACAATGTCTTGATGGGACTTTCTTACACAGTAGAAAAAACAATAAAAGGCTTTTTACACATGCAGGCGGTTTAGGAACAACTCGTATAACTTTACACCAAACTATCTTTTTCCAGCCATTTTATGGTACAATCTAAATATACTAAGCTGAAGGCTATATACTGAAGGCTCAGGATGAGTTGTCATAACTCTGATGATCCAGATTTCTATTTGTACAATACTTTGTTTTATCACCAAATTCCTGCAGAACTAGCGACAATCGCATCAGCCTCACCTTTATTATTCACTCAGTGCTAATGAGCAAATGTTAGCAAGCTAACACGCTAACATGTTGTAGAAACTCATCCCTGTCTTCTACAAAATAACATTACAACGCAACGGCATTCTCAATGAGTTTAGAGCAAAGTGTATGTTCTACCAGACGCACGTGGTTGTAAATTAAAACAAAATTTCGACAAAACTACCTGGTTATGTTTTGATAAAATAGTTTGACTTCAAATAAGAAAGTTTGTTACATTATTTAAGTTACAGACATAAATTAATACAAGTCAACTTTGAATTTTTGGTTTCACACAAGACAGCGGTGTCCTTGGTGAAAGTCCTGTTTGTTTGACCCGTCATCCTCCATGGACTGTATTTGAGATACGTCAAAGACAAACAACATCCGGGAGGAAACAACTTTCCCCCAAAACCTAATTAACATACCGTTACGACCGACGTACCAATACATATTCCTTTTATTGGAAACGTACCTGCTAAACATCAACATGTTAGCGTTGTCTTTTCTGAGCATGTTAGCATGCTGACATTAGCATGTAGCCTCGAGCGTCACTGTCCCTGAACACAGCCTCACAGAGCTGCTATCTGTAGACTGTTACTCACATGTCAAGATGTAAATCAGTCCGTATGTTTCTACCATCGTTATTTGATGGCTTTATAATAATATTGATTGATGTAACTGTAAATTGCTGCGTCGTAAAAGTGCTGCAATGTATAAAGTTTGTAGCAAAATGTTAAAAACTGCGAAATGTGTCTCTTGTAAAATCACATTAAAATGATTTAAAGGTTCATTTTCCCACTGTTTAACTTTATAGAATTCATTGTTTCACTCATCGCTCACAATGAATGACGACTCCCACCTGACGGACCTCCTGTAAACAGCGCCGCCGGTTAATTCCTCGTGAGCTGCAGCCCGAATCCGAATTATTCACAGTTCTGTCATTGCTATGTGATGCGAACACGCAGCACAATCAATCCTCCTGCGATGTCTGGTGGAGGGAATTATCTTAACACGGCGGGAAAACAAGCAAAGCCTCTTAGCTGCTGAGGCACCATTGATTTGATTTGCCTCTTTAAAAAAAAGGGAAATTTATAGATGCACGTCGTCTTCTCCAGAGAGAGATGTCCGTTCCCCTCAGGAGGGAGGCGTGAAGAACTGGGTCCAGGTCCAGCAGGACCGTGGGCCCTTCGTGGACGTATAACATGTTATTAAAGCAGAGCAAGTTGTTCCAGGACTGTTTCTCTTGAAGGTAACCCAAAGCTATCCAGTTCTGTGGCCGCAGGAAGAAAGTCTATTTCTCTCAGTAGACCAGCACCGAGACAACCCCCCACCCCCCTTCAGAGCTGCTACTTCAGCTTCTCTCATTTTCACAAACACCACAGTTTCACCCGAGGAACAGTTTGTTCTGTGTGTTCAGGCATTTTCATGCTGCCATATGCAGACGATTGATTTGCTTTGGTGATAGTTTGGGAATGAGCTTCCCAGCGATCACTGTTTAATGTCTGCAGTATTGTTTGGGGGTTTTCTTGCAGTTTGCATGAACACTAACTATGCTGCAGAGATGTGAGTGGCATCCATTCCTGTTACACAAGAAGAGGAGGAAGAAGAAGATCTTTCACTTAAAGTCACTGTGAGGAACCTTTAACGAGTTATAACCAGTCTCAGTGTAGTCCTGATCCTCTATGAACCAGTCTCAGTGTAGTCCTGATCCTCCGTATGAACCAGTCTCAGTGTAGTCCTGATCCTCTATGTGGACACTAAGAGAATAACATGTATTATCTCTATGATACAGCAGTGATGCCTCTAGTGGACACTAAGAGAATAACGTATTATCTCTATGATACAGCAGTGATGCCTCTAGTGGACACTAAGAGAATAACATGTATTATCTCTATAATACAGCAGTGATGCCTCTAGTGGACACTAAGAGAATAACATGTATTATCTCTATAATACAGCAGTGATGCCTCTAGTGGACACTAAGAGAATAACATGTATTATCTCTATAATACAGCAGTGATGCCTCTAGTGGACACCAGGAGAATAACATGTATTATCTCTATGATACAGCAGTGATGCCTCTAGTGGACACTAAGAGAATAACATGTATTATCTCTATAATACAGCAGTGATGCCTCTAGTGGACACTAAGAGAATAACATGTATTATCTCTATGATACAGCAGTGATGCCTCTAGTGGACACTAAGAGAATAACGTATTATCTCTATGATACAGCAGTGATGCCTCTAGTGGACACTAAGAGAATAACATGTATTATCTCTATAATACAGCAGTGATGCCTCTAGTGGACACTAAGAGAATAACATGTATTATCTCTATAATACAGCAGTGATGCCTCTAGTGGACACTAAGAGAATAACATGTATTATCTCTATGATACAGCAGTGATGCCTCTAGTGGACACTAAGAGAATAACGTATTATCTCTATGATACAGCAGTGATGCCTCTAGTGGACACTAAGAGAATAACATGTATTATCTCTATAATACAGCAGTGATGCCTCTAGTGGACACTAAGAGAATAACATGTATTATCTCTATAATACAGCAGTGATGCCTCTAGTGGACACCAGGAGAATAACATGTATTATCTCTATAATACAGCAGTGATGTCTCTAGTGGACACTAAGAGAATAACATGTATTATCTCTATAATACAGCAGTGATGCCTCTAGTGGACACTAAGAGAATAACATGTATTATCTCTATAATACAGCAGTGATGCCTCTAGTGGACACTAAGAGAATAACATGTATTATCTCTATAATACAGCAGTGATGCCTCTAGTGGACACTAAGAGAATAACATGTATTATCTCTATAATACAGCAGTGATGCCTCTAGTGGACACCATGAGAATAACATGTATTATCTCTATAATACAGCAGTGATGCCTCTAGTGGACACTAAGAGAATAACATGTATTATCTCTATAATACAGCAGTGATGCCTCTAGTGGACACCAGGAGAATAACATGTATTATCTCTATAATACAGCAGTGATGCCTCTAGTGGACACCAGGAGAATAACATGTATTATCTCTATAATACAGCAGTGATGCCTCTAGTGGACACTAAGAGAATAACATGTATTATCTCTATAATACAGCAGTGATGCCCCTAGTGGACACCAGGAGAATAACATGTATTATCTCTATAATACAGCAGTGATGCCTCTAGTGGACACCAGGAGAATAACATGTATTATCTCTATAATACAGCAGTGATGCCTCTAGTGGACACTAAGAGAATAACATGTATTATCTCTATAATACAGCAGTGATGCCTCTAGTGGACATTAAGAGAATAACATGTATTATCTCTATAATACAGCAGTGATGCCCCTAGTGGACACCAGGAGAATAACATGTATTATCTCTATAATACAGCAGTGATGCCCCTAGTGGACACCAGGAGAATAACATGTATTATCTCTATAATACAGCAGTGATGCCTCTAGTGGACACTAAGAGAATAACATGTATTATCTCTATAATACAGCAGTGATGCCTCTAGTGGACACTAAGAGAATAACATGTATTATCTCTATAATACAGCAGTGATGCCCCTAGTGGACACCAGGAGAATAACATGTATTATCTCTATAATACAGCAGTGATGCCTCTAGTGGACACTAAGAGAATAACATGTATTATCTCTATAATACAGCAGTGATGCCTCTAGTGGACACCAGGAGAATAACATGTATTATCTCTATAATACAGCAGTGATGCCTCTAGTGGACACTAAGAGAATAACATGTATTATCTCTATAATACAGCAGTGATGCCTCTAGTGGACACCAGGAGAATAACATGTATTATCTCTATAATACAGCAGTGATGCCTCTAGTGGACACTAAGAGAATAACATGTATTATCTCTATAATACAGTAGTGATGCCTCTAGTGGACACTAAGAGAATAACATGTATTATCTCTATGATACAGCAGTGATGCCTCTAGTGGACATTAAGAGAATAACATGTATTATCTCTATAATACAGCAGTGATGCCTCTAGTGGACATTAAGAGAATAACATGTATTATCTCTATAATACAGCAGTGATGCCTCTAGTGGACACTAAGAGAATAACATGTATTATCTCTATAATACAGCAGTGATGCCTCTAGTGGACACTAAGAGAATAACATGTATTATCTCTATAATACAGCAGTGATGCCTCTAGTGGACATTAAGAGAATAACATGTATTATCTCTATAATACAGCAGTGATGCCTCTAGTGGACACTAAGAGAATAACATGTATTATCTCTATAATACAGCAGTGATGCCTCTAGTGGACACCAGGAGAATAACATGTATTATCTCTATAATACAGCAGTGATGCCTCTAGTGGACACCAGGAGAATAACATGTATTATCTCTATAATACAGCAGTGATGCCTCTAGTGGACACCAGGAGAATAACATGTATTATCTCTATAATGCAGCAGTGATGCCTCTAGTGGACACCAGGAGAATAACATGTATTATCTCTATAATACAGCAGTGATGCCTCTAGTGGACACCAGGAGAATAACATGTATTATCTCTATAATACAGCAGTGATGCCTCTAGTGGACACTAAGAGAATAACATGTATTATCTCTATAATACAGCAGTGATGCCTCTAGTGGACACCAGGAGAATAACATGTATTATCTCTATAATACAGCAGTGATGCCTCTAGTGGACACTAAGAGAATAACATGTATTATCTCTATAATACAGCAGTGATGCCTCTAGTGGACACCAGGAGAATAACATGTATTATCTCTATAATACAGCAGTGATGCCTCTAGTGGACACCAGGAGAATAACATGTATTATCTCTATAATACAGCAGTGATGCCTCTAGTGCAGTGATTCTTAACCATAGGGCCGCGGCCCATGATTGGGTCGCGCCACCTAGAGGGCCGCGAAAAACTTTCAGTTTTGCACCTGTGGGCCGCGGGACCGCATAGGTTATCAATTGAAGACACCAGAGATATTACTGTTATCCATGATCCAATCCCACAGGTGAAAGTACTCTTTATCCAACTGGCATGATGACTAACTTTACTTTTGATACTTAAAATGCATTTTTTTTAATACTACTTAAATATTATATCCATATTACATGTTTTTACCTCAGCAATATTTTGAAAATAGGACTTTTACTCGTAACAAAGTATTTTTTACCTTTAAAAACAGAGTTAAGAAAGTGCTTTGATGGACAAAGTGAAAGATTGTTCAGTTTAATTGTTCCGTGCATCTCATTAGGTGTACTAGGAGTACTCTAGTACAGTGAGAGTACTAAAGTACTGGCATCAAAGTACCAAAAGTGATGGACCCCTTTAGAATGACATATATATATTCTATTACTGTGTTATAACTATTGCTGCATTAATGTGTTCCTATTCCTTTGCTGTAATGTTTATATGAATCATTCAAACACTGATGAGTGGCTTTAAACTGTGACATGAGACATGAAGTCTCCATCTCCATCTGCTGGAGGACGCGTGGAGCTGCTGAGTCCTCACGGCTTCCTCTCCCAGCGCTGCCTTGACTTCTTTAGAACACTTTGTTTTTCTCTCACTCCTCCTCAGAGCACGGAGATCTGATCCAGTGTGACCTGCACACTCAATAAAACCTATCGCTGCATGTTTTTGTGTAAAAAAACAACAACATATTATTTCTGAGGCCCCAGAAAATCTCAGGTCAGCTGATCTCAGGGCAGCTGATCTCACATCTTTGACATCAAAGCTGAATACTTTTATGTTTATTAAATCATTTCTTTCACTGTCTGTTTGATATTTGTCTCGTTCTGTTTCAGCTTGTTTGTATTTTCTAATCTCTTGGCCCTGAAATGCTTCCACTCTATTTACATGAGCTTTAATAATGTGTTACTGTTGATGTTTTATATGAATAAACGTGACTTGTAGATGAAACAGAACATCAACCAGAAGAAAGGCGGTGAAGCAAACGTAACAGTAAAGATGCAAATGCAACGTAATCATTCATATCAGTCTCACGTCATCACAGTCATTTCATGAACAGGTTACATATTCTGTATTTCATTTTGTGTGTTATTGTGTCATAAAGCACAATAACCAGTTTGCTTAAAATACAGACTGGAGGATGTCTTGTTCATTAAAGTGAGATGTTAACGGTCAGAGTGCTGCTGTTCTAATGTCTTCATACGTTGGTGAAACGTTTGAGTCGTTCGGTTGTAAATGATTTCTTCCTCCGTGTCTCAGCAGGTCAGCAGGAGTCTCTCTGCTCTCCATCCAGGTTCATTCTGAACAATGTTCATTATTTGATCATGATGCACTGGAGCTCACGGTTAAGAGAAATATTATGTTTGAGAAAACACCAGCATTAAAAAGAACTGATTCCTGCAAATATGAAGCACAGGTTTGTGTGTCGGGTTGTTGTTTCAACGTGTCAGATGTCTCCCTGAACACACAGGGTCTCAAAGAGTCTCTTTAGAGTCCAAGGACCAGACCTGGAGACGGACCCGTGTTCTCTCTGGCTGTGACCTGGATCACTGCACCAGTTCTAACAGCTGGAAGTCTTTATGCTTCCATGGACCTCAGCCCTCGTACAGGCAGCCTGACCCTGTGTGGACTGTGCCAGCATGGCAGACGGGTGGCATCAACCCGGTGACCTCGCGGGCCAATCATTGACTCCGGTACCATAGCAACAAGGAAAACAACAACTTAAGGAGCACACGAGGACAGGGAAGCAGCTCTCAGGGGACATTAGAGAGATGTGAAAGATAAAAGAAAAGTAAAGAGATGACTGTCGTCATGTAAAGGTTTAGTTAATACACGATGACAGGAAGGTGTTCAGATGGTGTGTGGGTGGAGGGACAGTGACAGCAGCGTTCCAAAGGTCAAAGGTAAACCTGAGCTGATCTTTAGTCGCATATGTGGGTCTTCTGATGTCACATGAGGACAAACACCAAATGGCTTTAGTCAATAAATAACCCGGTGAATCGTAACGCGGAGCCTCTTCGAGAGGCTTTCTTTCAACTCGTCTCAGGTTCCTGTGCACCGAGAGGAGGTCGAGGTCACGGCACCGAGAGGAGGTCGAGGTCACGGCCGGCGCTGGAACCAATCCGACGGCGATCACTCACAATATCACCGCTCATAACTGCACAGAAGCTCACTTATCATTATTAATCAGTATTTAATCCATAATCTCCTATCTGCAGAATAATTAGCAGCCTGTAATAACGACTCAGTTACGCAATAAGAATGAAGAAATAATACATTTACATGTTGATGTATTGCTCTCATCAAAGAACGTGATCGTTATTATTAATGTTGATGAATGAGGTTAGATTCAGAATAGAAAGATTTGATGAATAACAATCAATACTTCATCGCGTATTGTTTATGGTATTTATACACAGCGTGCTGCTCGTCTACGAGTGAAGTAGAATTATTTGGAACATTTTCACCGTATTGTGTTTTAAAGTGAAATAATCATAAAAATAAAACAAATCCAAGTGAATTCATTTACATTCAAATCACGGTTCAGATTTTGGACATTCTTCACGAGGACGTTATCAGAATCAGAGGTTTATTATTTTATGTTTGCACAATTAATATGACTTCATTAATATTAAGGTGATTGGTGAATAAAAATAAACATAAAATGAAGACATGATTAATGATCAAAGTATCAACATGTATATACATTTATTCATCAACACATGAACCAAACTACGACTTTTGTGAATGTTTGAAATCACTGACTCAATCATGAAATGTAATATGTTGCATTTGTTTATCGTTTGTTTGCAGTGATTGTTTGTTTGGCTGAACACTGTGTGCCCGATGGAGCCGGAGCACTTATTGGCTGTGGTAAAACAATATAATAATAATAATGATGCTGGTTATGAGCTGCTGTTCAGATATCAGGTTATCTCTAAAAAAGTAATTTCACTCTAATTGTTTTAAGATAACAGGTTTGTTGTTTTCTTTACAGCTTGAGAAGAAGAAGAAGAAGAAGAAGAAGAAGAAGAAGAAGAAGCGGTGTGTGATTGCAGTCGTTCTTTGTGAAACATCCACATTTAGAAGAACGTCTTAAAGCAAACATGAATCTTTAAGTTGAACTGACATGAATCTTTAAGTTGAACTGATATGAATCTTTAAGTTGAACTGATATGAATCTTTAAGTTGAACTGATATGAATCTTTAAGTTGAACTGATATGAATCTTTAAGTTGAACTGATATGAATCTTTAAGTTGAACTGATATGAATCTTTAAGTTGAACTGATATGAATCTTCATGTTGAACTGAGTGAACTCTTGTTGGTGCAGCTTTAAATGCAGCGTTTTATTGAGGCTTTGGGTGGAACTGAAACAGAGATGAATCATTGACTTGTATTCATACCGTTGACTTTAGATGTATATGTTGTTACAGTCGTATCTCTCGCTATAAACTCAGTCACGAGCACTCGATGTGTGTGTGCACGTGCTGCTAGCGTGTGCCTGTGTGGACACCTGTACTGTCAGACCTGTGTGATGATGCATTGTGTTTATGTAGTTATGGTTATGAATACCAACATATGTGCTGAAATGAAATGCTGTTGATAACTGAGCCAGAGCCTTCAGCTATCAAGCTCCTCTTCTGTGGAACCAGCTCCCCGTTTCAGTCCGGGGGGCCGACACACTCACCACATGTAAGAGTAGCTTAAGACTTTCCTCTTTGGTAGTGCTTATAGTTAGGGCTGGCTCTGGCTTGCCTTGGACCGGCCCATGGACAAACTGGTATCGGCAAAAACTACAGGGGGACTTCCTACACTGAGCACCTCTCTCCTACTCTTCTTCACCTCCGTCTGTCTGCATTGATGTCCCATTAATGCTCATGACTAACTTTACTTCTTCCCCGGAGTCCTTGTCTCTCCTCACAGGTTTCCATGGAGCATGGTTTCATCTGGACCCTGGTCCTTCCTCCTACCATGGCCCTGCTGACTCCAACTGCTAATATCACTTTTATTATTACTCACATTGCTATTTCATATTACCGATACCATGAATGCACATTATTGACCTGCTTCTTCACCAGAGTCTCTGTGCTTTCTCGCCTCACAGGTTCCTGTGTATCCGGGTTTACCTGGACCAGGTCTTGCCTCCTGTCGTGATTGTGTCATACATTGAATGTGTTGTAATTACATTGAATGTGATGTAATTCACTATCCTGTTCTACACATGACATCATTGCACTTCTGTCCATCCTGGGAGAGGGATCCCTCTGTTGCTCTCCCACAGGTTTCTTCCTCTTTCCTCCCGTTAAAGGGTTTTTGGGGAGTTTTTCCTGTTCTGATGTGAGGGTCCCGGGACAAGAAGATGTCAAACGTGTACATATTGTAAAGCCCTCTGAGGCTAATTTGTAATTTGTGATTTTGGGCTATACAAAATAAATTGAATTGAATTGTTGCTCCGGTGTGACATATGAGTCAATATATGACAATATAAATATATATATATTATAATGTGTAGAATTAACATTCAACATTTAACGACAGCGTGCATGACAACTTTACAAACACAAAGAGTCGATATGATGCAGAACCTAAGAAAAATATGAATAATAATGTGATAATGTCTATTTGTGAGCCCTCGTTACAGTTTATGGTCTTTGTATGGTCATGAGTTGAGTATTTAAGGCAAAGACTTATTAATTATTTAATAATTAATATATTTATATATATATAAATATATATATAATTATTGAATGAATACGACTACTGCTGCTGCTGCTAATAATAATACTAATAATGTATATATATTATTATTATTATAATATACTGCACAAAATCTTTCAAAACAAGGGAAAATAGCCATAGGATCAACATTATTTAAAAATGGAGATTAAACAAATAAAATAAATTCTTCATTGATTCATCAGTATTCTTCCAGAGATTCAGAATCGGGGTCCAGATGGCAGCGAAACGGTTTCACCACATCGAACCACAGACAACAGACTTCAGTAATAGTTCAAAACTGTTCTTTAAAAATGACATGAAGAGACGAAAATACAGCAAAGTGAACATAGATGACACATAAATATCTGCAGCGCAGTGTTGCACTCACAGCCACCAGGGGGCAGCTTCCTCTGTTCCATTCCGGTGTCGGTCCACGACCGAGCCTTCGGTTGGACCTGCTGCTGAGCCTAAAACCTGACAGGTGTTAACAGGTGTTTATGCGAATACTTTATTTTATTTATGAAGCTGATACGCCACTAAAGTCAACATATTATTATTGTAAAACATAATAAATACAAAAAGAAACTGCTGTGGGTCAGATTTCCTGCCCTTTAATCATCATAATTAATAAAACCGTTACATTACCTTAATCACACACCTCGCAGCCTCTTGCACTCTGCACGTGTGTGCAGGACCTTTGAACCGCGAGCAGCCACTGTATGTGTGTGTATGTGTGTGTGTGTGTGCGGGCGTGTGCTCGTGCTCGGCGCCGCGCTATAAAAGCAGCGCTCCGTCCGGAGGAGAGCAACAGGTAACCAGGTGAAGCCTCCCGCTCTCCGCTCACGGCGCTCCGCTGCAGGTGCGTAACTCTCGTCCACCATCACCGCTGCATGTGTTCGCGGGGCCGCATGAGGACTCACGGTTACCGGGGAGGAGGAGGTAGCGCGGGACAATGTGCGCCAGAGATGATGTGTAACTTCTGTAGATTTGTGTTGAAGTTATCTGGTAAAGTCTTGTCGGTTCTGTGTGTGTGTGCTTTTTTCAGTGTTATTTCTTATTTTTATAAGAGTGATTTTTGAGATTCAGTCCCACTGGATCAACCATAAAGGTGGACAAGTTGAGGCTATTGTCTTTCTATAACTTCATTACGTCATAATCACCGTGATACAGATTGTTTATAGATTAAAATCACTGCATTGAAAGAGTCATTTTATTCTGAAAAGCTGGCTTGGACAAATTTCCACTTTATCATCTTCTGCTCCATTAACAAACCTGCTTGTAAAAATGTAATGACATGTCTGTAATGTAATCATATAACTTATTAAATGTGACTTTTCCTTCCTCAGACCGTCATGGCTCCAAGACCACAGGTGGGGACCGACTCCTCCCCGACTCTCGGTGCGTCCCTTTCCTCTCGGACACTTCTAAAGGTGCTCAAACTGTGCTGCTGTTTCCTAACACCCCTCCCTCCCTCTCTAGACGACGGCGCTCCGGTTAAAGATGTCGCCATCCTGCCGGCTCACTCCACCGTGGACCTGGTGAACGAGGATCCAGATGCAGAAGACCCCTGGGATCTCCCGGAGCTCAAAGACAGCGGGGTCAAGTGGTCAGGTGAGGCAGCTCGCCGGCCTCCGCACCGCGTGAACGCCTTTACAAAAACCTGACTCTGAGTCAGCACTTTGTACGTTTTCTTACAGACCTGGATACAAAAGGGAAGATTATGAGGGTGCTGACTGGTATTCTGAAGGCCGTAATGCTGCTCGGACTTCTCTACCTGTTTATCTGCTCGCTGGATGTTCTCAGCTCAGCCTTCCAGCTAGTCGGCGGTAAATTCACAGAATAACATTTAATATCTTGGATCTTTATCACCACCCATCACTGCACATTCACTTTATCTCCTTGATAATGCCAGGGCCAATAAAGCGCTGCTTATGTAATGCGCATGCAGCGCAGTGTGTTTTGACCTGAGGTTTTGTGTGTGTGTGTGTGTGTGTGTGTGTGTGTGTGTGTGTGTGTGTGTGTGTGTGTGTGTACAGGCAAAGTTGCTGGTGACATCTTCCAGGACAATGCGATATTATCCAACCCTGTGGCCGGGCTGGTGATCGGGGTGTTAGTCACAGTGATGGTGCAGAGCTCCAGCACCTCCTCCTCTATTGTGGTCAGCATGGTGTCCTCTGGATGTAAGTCGGACACACACACACACACACAGACACACACAC
The DNA here is from genome assembly GCF_949748355.1 of Melanostigma gelatinosum. Lineage (NCBI taxonomy): Eukaryota > Metazoa > Chordata > Actinopteri > Perciformes > Zoarcidae > Melanostigma > Melanostigma gelatinosum. The sequence continues at coordinate 29,942,078 of NC_136637.1, forward strand.
ACACTTACATTTCTGTCAACATGTCTACGCAGACACAAGCATGCATGGATGGATTACTGAACTTGCTAACCGGGGACAGGCCCCGGTGCCCTAAGTCTCAGGGGCCCCACCTGTTCTTCACCTACAAAATATAAACACACAATAAATATAAAGAGACACATAACAACTACAAGAGACACAAAATAAATATAAATAGATGCATAACAACTACAAGAGACACATAACAACTACAAGAGACACAAAATAAATATAAATAGATACATAACAACTACAAGAGACACATAACAACTACAAGAGACACATAACAACTACAAGAGACACAAAACAACTACAAGAGACACATAACAACTACAAGAGACACATAGCAACTACAAGAGACACAAAATAAATATAAATAGATACATAACAACTACAAGAGACACAAAATAAATATAAATAGATACATAACAACTACAAGAGACACATAGCAACTACAAGAGACACAAAACAACTACAAGAGACACATAGCAACTACAAGAGACACATAACAACTACAAGAGACACATAACAACTACAAGAGACACAAAATAAATATAAAGAGACACATAACTACAAAGAGACGCAAGACTATTACAAAAGGGAGAAAAACAACCACAGACTAAAAATAACTACAAAAAGACCAAACCAATTACACCGTGACTCAAAACCCTGCTCCTATGTAGAAGCAGTGGTGGGCTCTTTGTCTCACTGTGCTCCCATGCCTGTGAGGACCGATAGTGTCCAGCACATTAACATAACGGCGCTCCTTCTCTTCAGTGCTGGATGTCCAGTCTGCAGTGCCGATCATCATGGGCGCCAACATCGGAACGTCGATCACCAACACGATTGTGGCGATGATGCAGGCAGGAGACCGAAATGAGTTCCGCAGGTAAACGCGAGCACGTGATAACGAAGATGGGCCGAAGATAAACCCGAACGACTGCGCTAATGAAGAGCGTGTTCCCTTCACTCCCAGGGCCTTCGCCGGCGCTACGGTGCACGACTTCTTCAACTGGCTGTCGGTGCTGGTTCTTCTGCCCCTGGAAGTGGCCACGGGCGTTCTGTACAAACTCACCAAACTCATTGTCGAATCCTTCAACATCCAGAGCGGAGAGGACGCCCCCGACCTGCTCAACGTCATCACGGACCCTCTCACCGACTCCATCATCCAGGTACAGTCAGCGGCACCGCAATCATCAGGAAACATGAGACATCAACATGAAGAACTTTAAAAAAGACGCGTTGACGTGTTGACGTGTTTTCTTAGCTGGATAAATCTGTCATCACTGCCATTGCCACCGGTGACGCAGCAGCCAGAAACAAGAGTCTGATCAAAGTCTGGTGCAAGACAGAGGTCAACACGGTGAGAAATCAACACGCCTAAATTGTTAGTTTGCCACACACTGAACACAACACGGCAGCAGTAAACACACATGATGAAGCGATGCTTACCTCTTCCTGTTCATCATTGATGTCGTCCTTCTTGCATTGTGACCACAGTGATTGCATCGTTAGCTCGTGCTTTGAAGGTGTGTTATTTTATCAAAGGTGGAATGTTGTGTGGTAATTTAAAGATCATCACTGACTTCTTCATTATTGCTGATCCTGCATTTAAAGCAGTTTTTTTTTTTTTTGCCTGCAGACTTTCTGGAATGCAACAGTGGACAACTGCACTGCCGGGGCCATCTGCTGGGACGAAGGAAACCTGACCTGGATCCTGAGGAACTCGTCTTGGACCAATTACCAAGAGAAATGTAAGCGTGCCTCTATCAGTCGGGAGGAAAAGAGAGAAAGAGAGAAAGAGAGAAAGAGAGAAAGAGAGAAAGAGAGGAACAAAGCAGTCAGGATCATCTGATCCACTGCAGCTCAGTGACATGTGAGACACAACAACCTCCTTCATCCGGACCTTCTGATGTTCGGACAATGACTACCTTTGAGTTGTAACAGTGACTCAGCTAAAACCCTCCCTTGACCCGTCTACCTGCTCAATACGTCTATTCATGCTGCCTCGCTGAAGCTCTTGAGCCACGTTACCATGGAGCCCACACTGTCACTAACTAACTCATAGTGAAAAAACAAAAAGTGATTTCAGAGAGAACGCAGACAGAAAGGGCTCCAATGTGAGTTTAAGGATATATTCAGGGAGTCAAACTGATTCAGCAGCAAAAAACAGGTGAAAAGAGACAAAGATAGAAGCTAACGTGTAACAATGAACCAGCACATCAGCTGGTGATGGAGACAGACGACAATGACATGAAGCAACAACACTGTTCCTCTTTAGTCACTGTTACAATCATTCAAATACATTCAGTTGCTAGCGTAGCATAGAGGTGCTAACGCTAGTTTAAGATGTGCTAACGTACTCTGCTAATGTTAGCTCCACAGGTTTTTAGGTAGAAACGTTGACGTTTAGATCTCCTTACACCTTCCCTGGGTAACAAGTACCACTTCTCAACCGTATCCTCATACAGCTGCTTTTACGAAAAGTTGCTCCTCATTTGTCGTCCTTTTTCAGCAACACGTGTCAACTTTTGCTCGTTACATGCATAGAGTCTTTTCAAAATAAACTTGCGTGTTCACAGGACACAACTCAGTTAGGTTTAGGAGGTTTTCTTTTGGGTTTGAAGAACTACGGAAGCGGTCTCCTCGGTGGGAGTTTCAAAGCTGGATGATGCTACCCTATGATTGGCCAGTCGGCTTTCGAGGGGCGGGACATAGCTTTCTTTAATTGTCTATTTGCTCATAGACACGTATGTAAAATGACAAGTTGAACATTGTCCAGGAGAGGTTAGAAGCCAAAAATGGCTGATGTAGATGTACCTCCGCTATTAGATATTAATAGTCTTACGTGAAAAAGGGATAAAATATATATTTTTAAGGATAGAAAGATAAAGAAACAAAAAATGCTTTCAAGTTTCAAGACTCAGCAGTAATACGAAGACAAAACAATTAAAATAAATGCCTTTGAGTTTGGTTTTATAAATAGTGTAACCACTCATTGAGATCACAAACGGGTCTTTTTTACAACCAAAGCTCCATTCATCAAAGAACGGCTCGCTCTTAAGTGAGTCATGCATTTGACGCTATATTTAGCCGTCGCATAAGTCAAGCCTTGAGTGGACGCTTTAACGCCGTTCGTCTCTTTGACCGTCCGTTGCAGGCAAACACCTCTTCGTCAACGTTAACTTACCGGACCTGGCCGTGGGCCTCATTCTCCTGGCTCTGTCCCTGCTCACCCTCTGCACCTGCCTCATCCTCATCGTCAAGCTGCTCAACTCCATGCTGAAGGGTCAGGTGGCTGTCATCATCAAGAAGGTGCTCAACACAGGTAAGAAAAATGAATCATGACCGGCGCGCTCTCCCCAGCCTGACAGTCAGCACACCTGCCCTCCCGTGGTGATGCCCGATGAGGACGCGGGTACGACCTCGCCGACAGGTCCAGCGGTCCTTCTGTGTGACAGACAAAGCTCAGGCACAAACCCTGTGGTGATGAAACACTCCACCAGGTTTACTGCTCACCTCCGGTGTTTGTGTTTGACCACAGACTTCCCCTTCCCCTTCGCTTGGGCTACTGGCTACATCGCAATGTTGGTGGGAGCGGGGATGACCTTCATCGTTCAGAGCAGCTCCGTCTTCACCTCAGCTATAACTCCTCTTGTTGGTAAGTCATCGATTACATGACATGTTATTAACGTGTCTTTTTTTAGATATACACCACGATTTATATCTCGTCGATCTTCTTTCACCAGGTATTGGTGTCATTAGCCTCGAGAGAGCTTATCCTCTGACGCTGGGCTCAAACATTGGTACGACAACCACGGCTATCCTAGCTGCTATGGCTAGCCCCGGAGAAACGCTCTCAGAGTCCCTGCAGGTGAGACACAATGCAAAGTTCCCTTGTGTGCCTGTTTTTACTTAAAAACATTCATGCTCCCCAGAGGATGAATCCTACAGATTTTGGTGATTCCCTGACTTTTCGTCAAGCGTCAAGATTTTGGGTTTTTAGTGAAAATATCTCAACTACTATTTGATGGATTGCCATGAACCTACATACAGATGTTCATGGTCCCCAGATGATGAATTCTAATAGCTTTGATCCCCTTGTAGGGTACGTTGGTCCACATATTCACAATAACAGCTACATGCCAGACAGGAGAATAATCAAAAACATGTTGCCTTTAAATATTTGGAAATAAGTAAGAATTGAAAATATAACTTGTTATACTCGCTACAAAGTTACACAATAGAATGTTGTATCATAGATCATTATCATCAAAACTAATGGCATTCCCATCAGCCTCAGCGGTGCTTTTTACTGCTAATTAACATGCTAACACACTAAACCACTGGAGTCAACATGGTTAACATTCGACTACGTGCTAAACATCAACATGCTTGCATTGTCATTGTCACCATGTTAGCATGCTAATGTTAGCTTTTAACCAGCGCAGTCGCCAGGAATAAATGTTGGCGTTGTTCATATCTGCAAACGACAGATACGTTGAATATGGACGTTTTTGCATTCGCTCAGACGTAGGGGCGTAGTTCAATGAGCGACCGTTATTGAAAATAATTTTGTCTAATAACGAGTGCATAATAACAAGACCGGTAATGGCGGGAGGGCGGGGCCAACAAAAACATGACTTTCACTTAGGAGACCGCCATTCGTGTCCAATGTGAAACCAAACGTCGACTTAATGCGCGTTACGTAATGTTATGTAAGCAAGTCAACCAAGGACTATTTAATTATCTATTTATGCTCGTCATGTTGTTAGGTTATTAATTATACTCAAACGTGATGGTTTTTGAAACCATAACCAATTAGTTTTGTTGCCTAAACTTAACAAATCGCTTCAGAACGTCAACCAAGCGGCATTGTGATGTTCTGAAAGCGTGAGACGAGGCTGATATGAAACGTATCCCGCGGTTTTGCAGGAACGCTCAATGCCAATATTATTGTCTGCCAATTGCATTGCTTTTAACTCAAAGCATTTTCTGTTCATTAATATTTGACAGCCTTGTTTAAATGTCATATGTGTTTTCTTCTAGATTGCACTTTGCCATTTCTTCTTCAACATCATGGGTATCTTGCTGTGGTATCCGATCCCCTTCACACGGCTGCCCATCAGGTTGGCCAGAGGGCTGGGGAACCATACGGCTGAATACCGCTGGTTTGCCGGCCTCTACCTCATCCTGTGTTTCTTGGTTTTACCTCTGAGTGTATTCGGCCTGTCGCTGGCCGGCTGGCAAGTCCTGGCCGGCGTCGGCGTGCCCATCATTACGTTGGTCATCTTTGTGATCGTCATCAACGTGATGCAGTCTCGCTGTCCCCGCTTCCTGCCCCGGTGCCTCCGCAGCTGGGACTTCTTGCCCCGGCCCCTGCACTCTATGAGGCCCTGGGACGCCGCGGTGACCTCCGTCTTTGGCTTCTGCGGCAAACACTGCTGCTGCTGCTGCAAGTGCTGCAAAAAATATGAGGATGAGAAGGTGAGGAAGAACAGCAGGAAGAGTCTGGAGATGTACGATAATCCTGCCATGACGAGAGATGAGCACACAGCTGTTAAAGCAACGCAACTTTAACATTGTGGAGTTCGATTTGTATCTACAGGCGAAACTCAATGCAAGAATGTATTTTTAACGTTGATGATTCATGCTGCAGAATATGAAGTGTTGAATCTGCTGTTTCTGGGCATGTGATGTTTATTATATGATGTTTTAAATTTGTAGTTCAGACTCAGATTTGTAGCTGTGACTTAAATATGGGTGGTTCAGAAAGTTATGACTTATTTTTATATTTTTATGGTATGTGCGAGAGGCCGTCGGTTATATTTAAATTTTAAATTTCCAATGTTTAATGTAGCGTTGAAAATATTTGTTGTCCTTCAGTATTTAAGACTATATAATATTTGTAAAATAAAGAAATTACTATTTTTAAAATGCAATATTGTCACTTTTATATAGGTAACACAAAGTCAAGTTATTTATAGTTGCTAATATGTCATTTTAATCATTTCATTTGCTATTCAGCTCAGATATTTCCGGTTATGTGCGTGTTTCACATGATACAACGCAAGATTCAGGTTCCCTGAAACTGCTGAGAAAAAATGACTTCCTGGAGAAAATGAGATGATTGCTTTCATATCTGATTTGCCTTTGAACAGCGAGTTCGTGACTTCAGACTGAAACATGACGCAAAGTCTATCTACTGCGTAATTGGAGCAATATTTCCATTTGGAAAGCAATTAAAAATATATAGATATTCAACTTATATTTCAGACTCATGAGTCCATATAGTATCAAAAAACACAAATACAACAACAACATATAAAAATACAATACGAGGACACCAAGACACATGTGTAATCATTGCAGTTAAAAAGTCACTCGTTGTTAAAAACATAGACATTTTGTTTCCAGTAACAAGAATAATACCTCGTGTCACTTTGTGTTGGATCAGTTAAGGCTTTTATAATTTTCTGAGTCATTTAAATACGTATGTCAAAAATGTCTGAATAAAAAAAAAGGTTTTCCAGAGGAAAGGAATGAGTTCACTGGAACACATTTCTGTAAAGATGCAACTTATTTCTAACAGTATTGAACTGTTCTTTCAAAATACAGGAATATACCGTAGATTTGGATGCTTTTTGGCCAAAAATATAATAAACAAGTACTTTACATGAAGGACCCCCAAACTGATAGAGCGATGGAGCAGGGACCCCCGACTATAGATCTTGTATAAAATTGTGTTTTATATTAAACTGGGCCTAGTACCATGAATTACCTTGTTATTGTGCATTCAATACTAAGCTATTCCAATAATACACAGGTTCATGTATGCATGTTTTTATTTTAAACATGTGTAAGGTACAGTGACATTTATAAACATATCAGCTGATACCAACGCCAATATCAACATTGTCTGTTAATTGCATGATAATCATGCACACAAGCTATTCAGATTGACGGTTTTCATTTTAAACATAAATGTGGAAACGTAAATGAGTGATAGCCTATTAGTGCCACTGCCATGCATAAACATACCCGTTATCTTTCATACAACACTGAAACTATTACAAAAATGGACACATTGGAGTTACAAAACGATCGGTTTTCGCTCATAATGTCCAAACGCTTGTCATAATAATATGCTGGCCGCAGTCGTTGGCTGTTGTGGATCGGAGCTGCCGTGTTTTACCAGCGTTACATTTTTAAAAAAATGGAAAATTGTCTAATCAACCAAAAATGTCACGACCCCCCTTCAGCACCTCAGCGGACCCCCTAGGGGTCACCGACCCCCTGTTGAAGACCTCTGCTTTACGTAATTGTATTGAAAATGTGTCACAGTATTGTGGAAAATACTGTGCAGAATTATTAAAAGTTGCACCAGTTTACGACAGTAACCTTCTATGAAGGCAAATCACTGTCAAAATCCGAGAGCGCAAATGAGATCCACACGCCTATTTCACATTAACGAGCGCTTTTATGTCACTCCGCGAGCAAAAGTCACTCGCGAAACTTCAACCTGCTCGCTCGCGACTCTTTTTCCTGCTCGCTCGCGATCAGTTTTTCTTTTTGACAGTAAGTGGGCGGACCCAGTCTCCATCGTATCTCTACATCTAATTGGTTACAATCCTGGTCTTTGGATAGACCGGATATCACTCTGACAATTCTCTCAGGTTCAACGAGCTGTTTGATCCAACATGCAATCAAGTGAATCCCCAGCATTCAAGGTCTGTCAACTCATTTAAATCTGCACAAGGCAACTCAGAGGGCCGTTGATTTACTGTAGAAAACAGCAGAGACCAGCTGGAAGAAGAAAAGATAACTGTTTATTATGAACAGGTGATGTGTGACGATGGAGTCTTGATGGAGTTTTATGGAGATTTGTAATCGAGGGGCGTCTGAGCAGCAGCAAGATGAATCCCCCCCGTTGAGTCCAGACACTGGTGATGGAGGCTAATGAGGCGGATGGAATTATGAAGCTGATGAAGCTGATGAAGCTGATGAATCTGATGAATCTGGGGAGAACGGGCGGGAGGCGGAGGAGCGCGTCTAACAGTGAAATGAACGTACTAAAGGCAGATAGTCGATCATATTTTAAAAGCGACAGCAGCAAGATGATATGCTAACGATGTCATGGAGTCAATATCGGAGAGACGAGATGAGCAGCATTAGCATTCATTTGAGTTTAAATCTCTCCCTCTCTCTCTCTCTCTCTCTCTCCCCCTCCCTCTCTCTCTTTTAGCTCTGTTTTTGGTCTCCACCGACTCCTGAGGGAAGTCTCTGCCTCTTTCGCTGCTGAATGATCCGCTATGTTCACCCGCTGATTGCCGACTGTTTGGCGCTGAACACAGTGTAGAGTCGGGGGTCTGTGAAACCCAAACGATGTGCTAAAACAAACCCCTATTCTCTTGTTGTCATGCTTCACTTTCGCCGTTATTTCTTCCTGTTTAATTCTGGAGAACTCGCTTCTTATTTCAGACGTGTGGTCGTCTGGCCCGCCCTGATTGCTGTCAGCTGTCCCTCGTTATCTCTCCTTTCATTGTCGATTTAGTCTTCGGGCTTCTTTTGTCTTCAGTTTTCACTCCAGCATTAGTTTCATGAGTGTTTTTAACCTTATTTCTGGACCTAGGATTTGACTCTGTCTGGTGTTTATTTTTGGAAACCTTTACCTGATACTTTGGACTTGTCACCTGTGTTGTGGAATATTTCTATGAATAGTCGGGAGAAGAGTGTCAAAGTGTTATCAAATCAATGTCAAATGAAACAGAGTCTGGATGAACGATCAAAGTTGTAAAAGTCAATTTATTTGCTTGCAAGCAAAGAGAACACAGTCTCACAGATACATCACGTCATCTGTTAGAGGTGCTCTGACGACAGTTAAATGCACGGACATTTATACTCAGCCAGAATGCCTAGTTTACAAATCCCTTTGTTATCAGTTTGCCCCACAATAAACCATGGATACACCCAGTCAGGTGCGTCCTTTGATGTCACTGTGACCTGGTCATAGAGTTCAGTCACATTATTGCAGAGACGGAATAAGCCTGTGAATCATCACACATCATATATGCCTGCAGAGGCTCATGCCCTTCAGCTGATGCCCATCAAGGGAAATCCCGCAATCACTTAACCCCGTGTGTCCCCGTCTTTAAAGACAGAAACAATGCACAGGAACAAACGGATAACAAGATAAACAAGGTTTAGTGCCTGCACTTCTAAAACTTACATTCTTTAATCCTAAAGCAGTAGACTGACATATTTTCCCATAACACCTGTGAAGTGAATTTTGTTTTCGTCAAGTTACTTTTCGTGTGTACAGCTCTAACTTCTCATCGTTTCATCAGAATGATGACTTTGCACTGTTGCTTGTTTCTCATATTTGTAGAAGCTCAGTCGCTCTGCACCTCAGCTCCTCAGCAGTTACGTGTTTTTAAAACTATGGCTTCACTTCACAGTGTTCACGAACAATTTAGTAGTGAGGGAACACTCAGCCAGTTATTAACAGTGCTGCCCAATGATACTGACGACAATCAACCAGATTTATGACCAGCTGTTAAAGGCAACTTTCAACACCTTTTATGGTTCAATCAGTGTTTATGGTAAAGGTAGTAAGTTGAAGCAGTAAATTACTCAGTGCAGCTCCGTTGATCCTCAAGGCCGAGTCACTTTATTTCCACAATGGAGCCGATGACGGGTTGAGGAAGTTTCTGTTCATCTATAGCGCTGCACCTTGTGGACACCCGGAGGCAGAGATGAGAAATTTAAGCTGCAATATTATGTAGTTCCTCGCCACACATTTTGCAGCTGCAAACTTCGATATTTGGGTCAATCGAGCGCGCACTGAGGAATTAAATCCAGTCAACTACAAATACCACAAAAATCAACGCTAGCGCTCTCTAAGGACCCCCTGCTGGTCACCGGAGAGAATGCAGGTTTAGGACTTGGTACGATATGGACTCAAGTTGAGTCACCAAACCTCATGAACCAATAAGAATTCTGACTCCTCTCATTAAAAACATGTCAGAGATGTCAACAAACAAGTACAGCCACATCGCCACCCGTGTGTTGGGAGGCCGTCTGTATCGGATCACTAAGGTGTAGCACTGCTGGTTTTACAGCAGAAGGCCGGCTGGTGTGTCACACTGGGTGCCGTCGGGTGAAGGTCCACAGCAGCCAACCGTCAAGTGAGGACACGCGGCGGCTGAGGTGGACACGCTCACACCTGTAAGGTTGTTTGAGTGCAGAGTAGAGTCTGTGAAACCAGCAGGCTTTGTTTGCAGCAGACGTGGTGTTTTTACGCTTTTTCATTTTGACACGTCGTAGCTGGCAGAGCATGTCTTTCAATTAAACACGACTGCATTTCATTTAGTCCCGTCATCTCCGCTGTGCTGAATTATTATCCCCCTGCTCTTCTTGGCAGCAATGATACCATTGACCAATGATACGGCACGTGAAATGAATCCTTTTAGTACAATGCTCACTTCCTGTTTGCTTGTGGGTTCAGTTCTGATGTTGCATCATGACGTAGAAGTGTGGAACGATGTCAAACACCGAAGCAGAGCTTTGAAGTGAGCGGAGGCTGGTGCAGCGCCGTGATGACACAAAACACACTGAACACTGAATCCTAAAACAAGCGCTGCACACGTACCAGCCGGGCAGCGCAACGTACCGGGTCCAGTGAATAACAAGCTCCCACTGCGTCCCAGAACACGCTCCCTCCCTCCCAGAACACGCTCCCTCCCAGAACACGCTCCCTCCCAGAACACGCTCCCTCCCTCCCAGAACACGCTCCCTCCCTCCCAGAACACGCTCCCTCCCTCCCAGAACACGCTCCCTCCCAGAACACACTCCCTCCCTCCCAGAACACGCTCCCTCCCTCCCAGAACACGCTCCCTCCCAGAACACGCTCCCTCCCAGAACACGCTCCCTCCCTCCCAGAACACGCTCCCTCCCAGAACACGCTCCCTCCCTCCCAGAACACGCTCCCTCCCTCCCAGAACACGCTCCCTCCCAGAACACGCTCCCTCCCAGAACACGCTCCCTCCCAGAACACACTCCCTCCCTCCCAGAACACGCTCCCTCCCAGAACACGCTCCCTCCCTCCCAGAACACGCTCCCTCCCAGAACACGCTCCCTCCCTCCCAGAACACGCTCCCTCCCAGAACACGCTCCCTCCCAGAACACGCTCCCTCCCTCCCAGAACACGCTCCCTCCCAGAACACGCTCCCTCCCAGAACACGCTCCCTCCCAGAACACGCTCCCTCCCTCCCAGAACACGCTCCCTCCCTCCCAGAACACGCTCCCTCCCAGAACACGCTCCCTCCCAGAACACGCTCCCTCCCAGAACACACTCCCTCCCTCCCAGAACACGCTCCCTCCCAGAACACGCTCCCTCCCTCCCAGAACACGCTCCCTCCCAGAACACGCTCCCTCCCAGAACACGCTCCCTCCCAGAACACGCTCCCTCCCTCCCAGAACACGCTCCCTCCCTCCCACACACTGCCACACACACCGCCCGTAACTTTGACTCTTATTCAGAGACAAACTGGCTCTTCAGTGAGTGAGTTCCTGTGAGTGTAGCTCACTGTTAGCAGTGTGGCGGGTGGTGAAACATGCCCCCCCCCCCCCCCCCCCACACACACACACACGCACACACTCTGCAGTGCATCAGGTCATTCAGTACTCGTGCTAGCTGGTGACATTTATAGGCTTTGTTTCGTGTTCTGACCTTGGGTCCGTCGGGGTTCGGGGTGTGGATCACTTTTAAAATGTTCATACTGCAATAAAACCACCTGATAACATTCCTGACTGATTTCACATGGTTCATAGTTCATGTTGTTCAGATGCACCATCGACACATATTTTAGATTCATGAAGGCACCTGTTGCTGTGTGTGTGTGTGTGTGTGCGCGCGCATGCGCTATGGTTAAATTGGTTGTGTTGTGCTGTTCCTTCTGTGATCTTATAATCACAGGTTTTGGTACATTTTGCAGCATATTGATGCATTACTGCAGACTGCATGTTTCATGTTAAATATTCTTATCAAAGAAAATAGTAGTTTTATTGTTGTTGTTTTATTGTCTTTTTTTTGTTTGGTTCTAGTTTCTTTGTTTTTCCTTATTTCTTTTGACTTGTCTTTTTTTATTCATGTAGTTTTATTTGTGTTGATTTATTGTTTCTTGAAGTTTGCGTGAACAGTGCAGGAATGTCACTGAGTCGCTGGAGTCCATTGTCAGAGCAGCTGTTTGAGAAGAAGTGAAATCTAATTCGATTAAATTGATGCTCGCAGTATCATCAAACTCTGATCAACAGAATGTACAGTTCAGTGAGTGAAGTTGCACTTGTTGGAGATGAACAGCTGACTAGTTCTGTGACATGTTGTTCACATGCCACGGTCACGTGATGCCAGCTGGACGGAGACAGAAAGACTTCTGCAAATCAAATATTGCAGGTTTTTTTTGTCTTCACAAGAATGTTCCCGAATCAAAGTTTTTGTCCTTCACGTTGATCAAATAGGGTTCAGTGAGACTTGAATTCATCCAGAAGAGAGTGAACGGTGTGAAGGCTGTAAATCAATGGAGAGGTTGGGTCAGCGTGTAATAACGCCGGTCAGAGTGTCTGTTAACCATGAACTGAAGTCGAGCACTGAACTACTCGAGGTCACATTATTCAACGTGTTATCAACTCATTTAACCATCAAATGGAAATAACGACTCTCCACCACATTTAAATCCGCTTCATTTCTGGCAACAGTTTTATTGTTGTACTTCAAAATCAAAGGAAAGAATGTAGAATTGTTCATTTTAAGTTATGACACGTGTGATATTGAATTCTTCATGAAGAGCTTGGAGGTGATCCAGGTCTAAAGATCAACAGCTTCTGATCCATAAACACAGTCTCACACTGTGACTTGACTCCTCATGGAATGTTTCTGATGGTCAGTCAATTAACTTAATTTAGCAGAGAAATGATAAGAATGATGATGAGTAACGAGTGTGAGAGCAGATCTCAGGTTACAGACTAGACGTGTTCATCACAACCACGGCTAACTTTAACACAGCGGACGTAATTAGCGAGGGCTGTTAAGGAAGTCAAAACTGATGTTTCCGTAAGTTGATGCCAAAATTCCAAAGATGTGACGTTAGAGTACCGCAGGAACCAAAGGTACCGTGGAGGTTCAGCACTAATGATGATGCAGTAAACTCACTGTCAAAGCTCCAGGACGCTGCATCCAACACATCCATGTAGAAATCAGCAGGAAGAAAGCTAGTTAACGTTAGCCGTTAGCCGTTAGCTGTTAGCTGTTAGCTGTTAGCTGTTAGCCGTTAGCAGCCGGTGGGCGGTGCAGTCCTGCTGAGCCAACACGTTGCGGAGGTTGCATTGAGTGTCATTATATGTTCAAGCTCTATTCAGTAAACACGTATATTAAGCGATGGTAAATTATAACGTTATCGTGACGTGTTAAAAATGTGTTCTTGTTAATCTTTTCAATTTAGTATTTGTCGAGAAACTTGAATGAATACAGATGTTTGAAGGACATTTTTTCAACATAAAATAGATATTAGAGGGAACTAGAAAATGCATTTCCTGCTGAAAATGCGTTGGAATGCTGAAAGATGAAATTAATTGTGAAAAAATTGCTGAAAATTAAGAAATGGGAGACTATCTGTCTGAAAAATGTTGAAGCCCGAAAGCATTTAAAGCAGTTCAGGACCAAGTGGGTCAAATATCGACGGAGGTGTCGAATAAATGACCTTGTTATGTTGTTTCATTGATTTTTATATTCCATTTTTCTCTCGTTGCTCACGTGTGCAAACTTTACCTCAAAGTGTGAAGAAGTTTCCCAATTTGAAAAATAACTGGAAAACAGAAGATAACATTTTATAATATTTAATAATAATATTAATAACAATTTGTCAAATAAAATGTATGTTTTGTGCTTCTACTGTGTTTGCCATGTTGCGTAACAGAAGCTTCAGGCTGCTTCCTCGGCGCCGCGGAGACGATATAGACTTTAGGTCGTTCGCAGCATTAATTAAATGAACGATAAGTATTTTATTTTCCTCAAACAAAACGATGGAACAAAACGGTTACCGAGGAAACGTTATCACCGCTGTGATAAAGCAGCGCTTCACTGCTTGCCCTCCTCAGAACCTCCAATGAGTGACGTGCTGCTGCGACTCGTCCCTGAATGTGTCTGTGGGATCACTGCGCTGGCTGCTGTGTCATAAGAGATGAGCGAGGATGGCGGTGCAGAAAGCACACAGGCACACGCCCGACAGGCTCACGGCCCAATCGCAGGTCTGCAGGAGCCGCCGCTCGCCGTTCGGATTCCCCGCCGCTGCGTGGGCTCCTCCCACGACGCCATCTTGCTCTCTTACCGAGCCGACACCACCTCGGCTGGCGGACGAGGCCCTCGGTGCAAACGCTCGCCGACTGGCAACCCGTTGTTCTGCAGATTGAGTGCATGCAAACAAAACACAAAGATTATCTCAATGTGCAGGCGAGAGGTGGTGAAAACGATATGTGGGGAAATGGCGCCATCCTGTGGCAAACAGGTGCAAGTGGGTGCAGCACAATTACCCACCGAGACAACTCTGCAGCGGCACAATGACAACAGTGACGATGACAGAAAGAAGAGATGCATATGTCTGAAATATGCAGAGAAATGAGAAGAACACATTTAAACACATTTAATTAGCATTGAAAAGTGCTTCAACAATTAAAGGTCGATAGAATTATCAAAGGAGGATAATAAAGTGTAGGAGGCTTCTTCTATCGCTACACGCAGTCGGAGTAAACGGCTACCAGGAGGAGCTGTGCGCCGCTCTGACTCATCCTCCTCAAGGCTCTCCCCATCTGGACCCGGAGCAGAGCTAAAGAACAGGGCATCACGGCCTCCTCTCCCTCCGCCTGCACACATCTGAGCGGAGAAATCAATGGAGACGGCGTCACGCGCGACCACCAACAAACATATATATTATATATACATATATATATTAGTGCTGGGCAAGTTAACGCATTCATTAATTAAGCACCTTTGTAAGAGCACCAGCAGGACGTCGTGCTCGTCACGCTGCGACTCATTGAACATGCTGTGGATGCTCGCTGGAACAACGTGGCCTTCTTCTGCCAAGAGCACCAAGTTGAACATTCCCTGTGAAAATAACAATGAAAAAGAATCACAAGAGGAGCTGAGGGGTCATTCACAGCAGCGCCTCCAAACAATAACACTGTCTGATGCTGTTTTTATTGCGGTGGGCCGGAGCCCGTGAGCGCTGTGATGAGGTTCATCACGGCGGTGATGAGGTTGCGCTCACCTGGGGGCTTCCTGCTGCAGCTGCTCGGACGTACATCCACACGGCCTCGGCCGGCGAGCGTAACGAGTCTCCTCTCCGGCTGGAGGAGGAGTAGTGGTGGTCTCCCATCTTCAGCAGAGCTGCAGAGAGAAGATTACTACTCTGTGGTGTTCATGGAGCGGACTGACGGGAAACAGAACAATGAGAGGAGCTCACCTGCAGGATGGGGGTCGTAGTTCAATGTGGAGAAGTTGTGATACCTCCACTGACAGGCGTGATGGAGGTCCAGCTCCTGTGTGCAGGAGGAGAAAGAGCAGCGCGACGATGACTCTTCATCGAGCTGCCTTCACAACTCGAGAGACGTCAGCCCTCGTCGCACAAATATTGGTTATTTCAGCCGCGATCGATAAACGTCTCCATGGAGGTAAACCCGCCTCCTCTCCGCCGCGTCTACCGCCAATTACGCAAATAAACACAAATAAACACAAATGATTTCTGCCGCGACCATTGGCTTCACTGTTGGTGTGAACAGCATGAGGCGTTGACCTCGAGCAGCCGTTCAGGGCGGCTCGTTGGTCGGGGAGCAGGACCACCAGGTGAGCGGGACCACGACGAGCATCGGACGCCTGGCCAATCAGAGAGCTCCAATGCTGCTCAAAACCAAACGGGATCTATAACAAGGAGTTCAGAGGGCGTGCGCTCCAGTGTGCTAATAACTAGGCCTGCCTTCTGCTGATAGTCGACGAAGACTTCACTCCATTTGTCATTTCTTGATATTTCTTTATGCTGTTTTCAAGCTGAATTATTCCTCAGAAACTTCTAAAGATCTAAAGTTTTTATGCTTTTATATGATTCTTTGAGGAGAAACTTTACAGATCTCTCACTTGATGCTGTAATGGATTCATTTTTTGCTTTATAATGATAATTATTTGAATAATTTAGTACGCTGTCGAGTATTCCGTCGATCGGCTGAGAAATACTTCATTATGCTTTATTATCAGAGAGCAACAGTAAGAAAATACCTCTTAACATGAACAACTGATTCGTTTTCTCACAAAGATCCACATTTTCATTGCTGACCATTTTGATAAATTCTTCTTCTTCTTTCACAAACAAAGCTTCCATTCAAAGAACTCGCATCAGTGACTTTTAGTGATGGAGTTACTTGACGAGTCCTTCAGCCCAGCAGGGACGGCTCAGAATGTTTCCTGCATCTTCTCACTTGCTTTAGAGAAACTATTCGAGGCTTGAAGGAAATGTTGCCTCATGAGGCCCTTTGATTTCAGAACGGTGCTGAAATCAGATGACGGAGTCTTTGTGTGTGGGTGAGGACATGAAGGGGTTAAACATTTACCTCACACAGGTGTGCAGCGTTGCTCTGAGCCAAAGCCAGACCAGCTTCAGCCGCCAGCACGTACTTCACAAACGCTCCCCGCCTGTTCGCAAACACAAGAACAACGGAAGCAGAATCAGTCGGGACAAACGTCAAAGCGCGGCGGAGACTAAAGGGTTAAACGGGGACAATTCAGAAGACGTGATGGAGGTGAAGGTCCGTACCGGGAGCCCCGGGTGTAGCCCTGCAGGGCGTCTCGGACCACCAGCCCGAGGTGTCCGTTCTGGTCGCAGACCTTTTTAAGCATTCTGCACAGAGGGGGGAACGGATGGCTGATGAATTATGGAATATCATTTCTCCACTTGATGTTGTAGAAATATTTGAATGCAATCTAAAAATAGTTTGTGATTTGTTGAGGTAAAGACAACGACGAGCCTCCACAGCTGCAGCAGGAGCTTCTTTAATTAGGATGCCAGAGGAACCGCGGTGAGCAGTGTGTGTGTGGCAGCGACGCAGCGACTCGTATGAATAACTCGTATGAATAACTCGTATGAATAACTCGTATGAATAACTCGTATGAATAACTCGTATGAATAACTCGTATGAATGGATATGCAAACAGCAGCTGACCTTGAATTGGCCGCTGAGCTGCAGGCTACGTGATGCACAACAGAACAAAGCTCCTGCACCACTGATGGAGAAGAACTCTTACGTCACAGCCCTCTCCACGTCCTGAGACACGCCCTCCAGGACCCCCGTGGAGAGGTACGACGCCGCCGCCACCGACGCCGCGGCGTGACCGAGCCGGGACGCCTTCAGGAACTGCAGGACCATGGCCGTCTGGGGGGGGGGGGGGGTCAGAGGTCAGATAATGAAACAAATCAGCTCGAAGACAGATGAAGGAACGTAAAACAAGCATCTTTGACACGGGTGACCCGGACCTCGTTGCTCCGCGGCTCGTCCGGGTTCTGGGGGCCGAGGCGATAGAGCCCCAGGTTGAACACGGCGTCGGCGCTGCCGTTCAGCGCCGCTTGCTGGAAATACTTCATCGCCTTCTGGTGGTCGTTCAGGATCATCCTGTAGTACCAACCCAGAGCGTTCAGCGCCTCAACGGAGCCCTGAGGACACACACACGGGTACACACTCAGGTTGTTGGGAGAACACACACACACACACACACACACACAGACACACACAGACACACACACAGACACACACACACACACACAGACACAAACACACACACACACGCACACACACACTCAGGTTGTTGGGAGAACACACAGACACGCACGTACACATACACACACACACACACACACACAGACACACGCACACACACACTCAGGTTGTTGGGAGAACACACACACACACACACACACACACAGACACACACACACACACACGCACACACACACTCAGGTTGTTGGGAGAACACACACACACACACACACACGCACGTACACATACACACACACACACACGTACACATACACACACACACACACACACACACGTACACATACACACACACACACACACACACACGTACACATGCACACACACACACACACACCATCGCTGCAGCTTTCTCCAGCAGCTTCAAACCTCTGGTGACGTTTTTTTTCACTCCCTGGCCCTGAGGGGATAACATCAATCAGAGGATCAATAAGTGTCAAACACACACACACACACACACACACACACACACAAAGAAAGAGAAAGTACTCCGTGTTGAATTTGACCGTGAATAAACGTCTCTGTAATGCTGCAGCACCTTCATCAGCAGCACGGCGTAGTCGTACATCGCTGTGGGATCCTTCAGCTGCAGAGCGCTGCGTTCGTACCACTTCACGGCCGCCGCCGCGTCCTTCGGGACGCCGTGTCGTCCCCAGAACAGCATCGCTGCCAGGTGTCTCTACGCAGCAGAGTTTCACGGTTGGTCTCTTCTGAAACTACGACTGAAGAAAATAAATACAAACATACCTGAGACTCCACGTCTCCGTTCTCCGCTCGGTATCTGAGGTACTGGAAGACGTCGCTGGTCTCCTCCGTGAAGCTGTTGAGATCCTCTTTGTTGCTCAGATAGATGAGTTCCAGCGGGTGTTGCTTCACAGACAGTAAATGATTGTTACTGAGATAAGATAGAACTTTATTAATACCGAAGGAACTTCTTTGTTTAACTTCTTGATCAAAGATTGCAACAGATGAATAACAAAAAACAACATAAACATAGAACAACAAATATTAAGTTTAAAAGAAATAATACTGATTCCATTGCAAAATATACCACAATAGTCATAAGAGTAAGGTAAATAAATGAAGTGAAGGATATTCAACTGAAATAGAAAGAGGAAAATTACAACAACAAACAAATTAAAAATACAAAGATATAAGAAGTGACACAAACACCAGAGCCTCACGGAAACTAGAACAGAGAAGTAATATTGAGCATCAAATGAAGGGAGGTATTGACTCTGATATTGGAAAAAGTGATGTTGCGCATGAAGAACTGCTACTTTTACAAGTAATACTTCAAACATGACATCTCATCGTTCGGTCACGGCGATTTGATCTATGATGAGGATCATCAGCTCACACATCTGCCAATAAGAATGATAAAGGAAGATGTCAATCAATGAGTCTGTACACGCCCACACAGAGGAGTGTGATCAGACAGATGACCTGTGGTGTTCACAGGCTGGAGGATCAATGTCACAATGTGTAGAACACTGTTGACGAACGACCACATCGACCAAACCACCGGTGTGATCAATGAACTGTGAGCTGGACCTTCGTCTTCTCGAGACACAAATAATACTCTCAGTCGCTGAAACACACACAGTGCACGAGGCAGGAAGCTCGGTGACGTAGTGACGTAGTGACACAACCGGCAGTGACAGTTAGAGATCCGCTGAAGCTTCAGTACGACCAGACGGCAACCTCCGGCTCTGCCGAGTGAAGCCGATGCAGAAGTCTCTTAAAACTTGTATTCTCTCTCAGAAAGAGGCGACTTTCTTTGATTACGGCCGTCGCCATGTTGTTGTTTTATGCAACCAATGAACAGGAAGTGACCATATTAGGACTGAGGAGGAGTGACTTAGAGACGCCGTATACGTCTCTGGTAGAGACCTGTCAATCACAGTAGCCCCGCCCTGAAGCATCCCCTGCTTTATGGTCTGTGTGACTCTAAATGGACCATAATGTACTAAATGAACATCATGCTGTATTGAAGAAGACTTGAAACTAGAGATTGAGACATAAACTCATGTTTACAATGTTTACTGAGGGAATAAATCAAGAGAGAAGTAGAGTCATTTTCTATAGACTTCTATACAACCAGAGGAGTCGCCCCCTGGTGGACACTAGAGAGAATGCAGCTTTAACACATGATGCGTCGGCTTGCCTCCTGGTTGCAGGAAGAGTTTGTATTTTTGGAGCAATTAGCATTTGTTTTCAGGATGGAGGGCTGTCTCCAAAGAGACATTTTATGGATTATTGGGGTTTAGGAATAATGGGCCGTCCCCGGAGCTGATGAGCGAACCATTAACTCACCAGCCAGCCAGACTTGCCGAGTTCATCAGGACCGCGTGGGTGTGGTTTGATCAGATTCGATTGACAGAACTGACAACACCAGCAAACAGCCCAATGACAGTCATCCGTCTGTGTTTCAAAGCCTTGCCGAATCCTGATTGGTGCTCAGATGTACGTGCCATCACATGGTTTTAACTGAGCCCCGCCCACTTCCAACCAGTCGGGGGAGCACAGACAAAACAGCACGGACAGATATCGCTCACTCTGATTCAATTAAAAACATTCTACCTTTGGCAGACCATGTTCTGGTCATATTGGACCATGCTGCTGATCATAAGAAGCTGACTCGGGGTTAATTAAGATTGAATCCAGACGGATTATTGTGCCGTCATCGTTGC
The DNA here is from genome assembly GCF_949748355.1 of Melanostigma gelatinosum. Classification (NCBI taxonomy): domain Eukaryota; kingdom Metazoa; phylum Chordata; class Actinopteri; order Perciformes; family Zoarcidae; genus Melanostigma; species Melanostigma gelatinosum. The sequence goes on from NC_136637.1 coordinate 29,962,663, forward strand.
CTCAGGCTGGAGTCTTCACGACCCTCTTTTTATTTGATGCATCTTATTTAAATAATCCAAGAATGAACAGGAAATCAGTGCATTTTCTCCTGATCTTCGGATTGCTCTTCTTCTGTTCATCAGGACAGCGAACTCATTCCTGTTTCTACGTTCAGACTTCACATGTGGCTGAACCAACAAACACACGATCAGTCATGTGCTGGAGGCAGCCCTGTGCCATGGCTGTCATGTACTTGTACACATGAATACAGTGGATGTGTTTGTGCATACGTGTCATTGTGTTGTCATACTAAATAATAATTGTAATGTGTGTTGTACATGTGGATGTCTTCTCCAGCTTATGTATCTGTTGATACTGTACTTTGCATTTCTGTGTGTATATATCATGTAAACATCTGATACGCAGTTTGATATTTTGCATTGATTATGTTTTTAAAGTTATACTTTGACACTTTTGAGATTTAAAAGAGACGATCGATGCCACGCTTCATTTTTAAATGTTCCAGAGATCCACAGTTGTGAAATTCACTGAATGTGACACTGAAATCATTTTCTCCATTTCCAGGTTTGAGGACAGTTAAAGAAATTCATCCTTTCATCTTGAAGCGCGTGAGATCTGCTTCGTCTACGTTTCTCTTTCTCTTTTCTTCCTTCACGACTGCTTAAGTTTGCGTCTATAGATATTCTTTGCGTATGAGCTCTTTGTTTGTTTGTTGTTTGCTTGTTTTGCTTTGTTTTTGATGAATTATGATGTAATTTCATTGTTTTTTTAAATAGAGGAGGATTCTGAATAAACATTCATGCTTCTTTCCTTTTCCTCCACCATCTCTTCTTTTATATTTTAGGTATTTTATATTTTCATTTTTGAGCAAAACTAACCAACTCATTTGTAGGGATCAAGACGGCAATCCATCCAGTCGACATTCAGACCCGCCCAAAGCATTAATTAATAGTAATCTTAATGATTTAATATCAACGTACCACATTTCCATGGATCCTGGAACAATCAACGACGCTCTGTGCCCCGACGTTGGAATAGTAGCTGTAAGCAACGTCCAAGTCTTTTGGAAACCCATCAATTCCTTGTTGGTGCTTGTACCCAGCATGCATCAGGGCGAAACGGTTATCGCCCAATGCGCCAATCAAACTGTAGACATGACCCTGAAACACAGGAGACAATACTATCTGTCATCGTTACAGAAGCAACGTGAAATAGGGTCAATTACAGGTACAGGGGTCAATTAAAGGTACAGGGTCTGGCATTCAGGGTGATCTATTGACAGAAATGGAGTATAATATGAATTAGTACGTTTTCTTTTGTGCATAATAACCCGAAAATAAGAATTGTTGTGTTTTCATTATGTTAGACTGAGCTGTCTATTCCTATGGAGTGGGTCCACAGCGTTTCTACAGTAGCCCAGAAAGGACAAACCAAAAACTGTCTTTAGATAAAGTCTGCGGTTGGTTGCAATCTGCAGCTTCACCACTAGATGCCGCCAGATCCTGAACGCCGACCCTTTAAGGTAGAAGGGAGGCTGTGACTCTACCTGTTGTTGATCGACTGGGTGGCCGAGACCGGAGAAGAAGACAGCGGCCAACAACAGAGACGCTTTGTGATTTCCAATGCAGGAGGATATTTGGAGGAGAGCCGTTGATCCGAACTTGACTTTATTTTGTTCCTGATCCACAGTGAACATTGTACCAACTGCCTGATCAAACAACACACTCCTGAGCTCCTTCATGCTCAAAGATCCTACAGAGGATGATGCAGAAACACAGTCAAGAACTGTGAATAATGACGTGATGAATGGAACTAAACAGTGCAACAATCCAACACACCTGTTCTGAGGTTCTCCTTTTTTGTTTGCAATAAATGAAAAAGTGTGCTGTGTTTAAGTTGTTCTTCCCACGTCCATGTTTGCGTGCACACTTTCTCTCTGGACGGACCCCGAAGTCTTGTGAAGTAAGGAGTACACGCACCTAAAACATAAAAGCAACCTGTCAGCAGGAGTCCTCAACTTAAGTACTTAGAGTTATTACAAGGAACTTTCATTGAGTGTTGGTTCTGAACCAGAATCCGACCCGGTGGCTCCGATGACGAGCATCAAGAACAACTCTATAGAAACAGACCATCTTCTCTCTGAGGGTCTCTGTGCTGATGGAGGTCTGATGGAGGACCAGGACTACACTGTGTAAACACCCTGTATATGCGAGTGTTGAAGGACTTGTCAACATAATAGCTCACCTGTGGCAACTGGTGTCGTGTCATGACTCTCAGTTACTTCCTTGAGAAAAGCTTGTGTCAGCGCTTTCACTTCCTGACACTCCTGATGCGTCCGATCCAGCTCCTGCGACGTTGACTCGAGGTGGTTTTCCACCTGTGACACGAATAAAGGCCAATTTCAACACAGTTAAATAAAACAGCTCAATAAATGAAATCAGAAAGCGGATGCTTTACCTTTTCAGTTCCCAAGCGGTAGTACTTGATCGGCCCAAAGTAGCCATGGATGCCCGGCATGTAGTCGCTTCCTCCGATCACAAAGTATCCATCAGTGTCGTCATAATGGACACTGTGCTGAAACCTGTAAGATATTCACCAGCTCTCGTGATCATTACGAATATATGAGTCATCTTTCTATTTTAATAACTGGACAAACTGGTGCTTTGTTAGGACAGCAGTATTAAAAGCCTCTTTAAACCCATAACCCGTCTTACTGGTATTGATATCTGTTGGTTTTATCGTCCCATGTTGCATCCAGCAGCACCTGGAAGTCAGACATAATAATAATGCATGAGCTCACGACAAAAAAAACTCCTCAGCTGTGAACGACTGCACATTGCAGCACACGTTGAAATCGCCTGGAGTTTCCCAGCTGGACAGAAAACAATCTTTCAGGAACTTACAGCTGTTCCAAAAGGAATTCAAACACACAAACGCAAAGGGCACCAAACCAAACAGGAGCGCAGGGACTGGGAGATGCGTTTCATTTCGGTTTCTTATCCCACCACCCAGAGCTTTGCTTTCCTTCTATACCTTTGAGTCCTGTATGTAGCAATCCAATCGAATCCATTTCCACCGGGGCAACGCCACGTTGGCTCTGAACGCTCGATCTTCTCCCGTTGTCACACGTGTCTGAATTATGACGTCCCCTACACAGGAGACATGACAGTCATATATTTCACCGCAGGAGATGCAGCGCTCTTTATTAATACACAACACAGTCTGTTCCCCGAGTCGCCCCAAAAACACACATCATCGCTCACAATCGTGCGGCGATACCGACCCACCTGTGTCTGTGAGCTGCAGCAGAACGGAGTCGAACGCGCGCTTCCTGCCGACGTGATGGACGATCCCGCAGAGCTTCCCCCGACACCGTCTCAGCAGGTAGACCCACACGGATAAGGTGACGCTGGAATATCAAACCGAAAGCCACGACACACGATCTGAGAAAAAATGATCTCCGAGTCTCCTCAGCCAACCAAGCGAAGAGGTCGGATTTAAAGCGCTGAAGATGACCTCTCTGCCTTTCATTGACCGTGAATGAGAAGCTGACATGCTCCGGTGAAGAGGCTTCATGAAGCTGGTAAAAGGCATTTGCAATGACAGGGAAGTAAAACTAAAAGAGGAGTGTGTTATAACCGCTGAAACAGAAACAACCAGTGACCTGTGGCCTGTCAATCTGCTGATTTCAACATAAAGCACCAAACTCTACATTTCAGGGACTATATGGTGGTTTATTTGTTTTTATTGTGCAAGTTTAAAGCTTTTAATATCTACAAATTCTGCTGTTCTTAAGTACTTTTTGTTACAACATTTGGAGACCTGCAGGGGATTTCATTCCCGCTGCGTGTTCAAACTTCAGGCAGACTAAGCTCCAACGAAACTGAACTAAATTAGTGAGTGTGTGAAGTTTATGTCCAACCTGGGCTGTGTCACAGCACGGAGACGGACGCTCTCCAGGCCTCTGTCGATAAAAGGCTGGAACCTGCGGACTACTCCAAAGTGCTCGCCAGGACTCGCCACGGGAAACTTCAGCACATCGATCACGTCTATGCACGAGTAAAAAACAGCAATAGATTACATACAGCCACGGATGGATCAATCAACGGGTCGACTGGACGCAGGCCCAGGGGCCCAAAGTGCCACCTCCAAAATATGACATCAAGGGACACGCATCAACCAAGAAGAGACTCACAAAGACACTCAAACTACCAGGAAGAGACACAAAGACACTCAAAAGGACTATTAAAAAGGGACAATATGACCACAAAGAGACACAAAACAAGCACAAAGAGACACAAAACAACTACAGAGACTACGAAGAGACTCAGATGACCACAAAGAGACAAAAAACATGCACGCATGAACGTGATTAACCAATGATTTAACTTGCTGCTAGGACCACTGGTTCACCAAACCTGCTTGCTTGCAGTCTGTGTTCCACCACAGTCCCCGACGCTGCTCTCAGGATTCATTTGTTTCTAAAGATAGATTTGATTTTGTAGCGAGTAACGAAGGTTTCAGGGGAAATGTATCGGAGTAAAAGTATCAGTTTTCTTTGCAAAATGTAGTGAAGTAAAAGTAAAAGTCAACAGAAATATAAGTAGTGAAGTAAAGTACAGATATCCAAAAAAACGAGTGAAGTACAGTAACACCACTGGGCCTTTCACATGTCTCTGCCCAGACCCATTGTCTCTTAATCCCTCCGTGACAGAAACAATATGTTTGTTTGCATTCAAAGTTTCGGTAATGAAGATACAAAGATGAATGATCTAACCTGACTCATGTGGACATTGACGAACTCTGTTCCTGGTCGTCTGCCACACCAGTTGAGCGGACCATGATGGGCACTCAGTGGGGGGTTTAGCTGGACGCTCTGAGAGCGGCTCCACCTGCAGCTCTTTATGAACCCTCACCGTGGAGTCCCGGTATGTCCCGGGTTCCCCGCCATCGTCGAGATGGTCTAACCAAGCGCGAACTGTCACATTCAGGGCTCTCAAAACGCGCCTGTTGAAGAAATCGTGCTGATATAAAATGGATGGAGGCAATCCGAGCGGCACCTGGTGGATCCTGTAGACTCCGGATGTGCTGCCGATCCATTTCCTCCTGAAGACGGCTAAATCCGTCTCCCTTACTGTGGACACCACCACCTCCACCGCGAGCTGACATGGCCCGGAGCAGCGATACCGCACACGGACCACTGAGCCGTATGCCACTTTGTCAGGGGCTGAGGCGAACCCGATGAAAGCAGCCGGGCACTCACCAGCCTGGGATGAGGTGGTTGAAGCGGCTTGTAGCTCGCAGTGTCCCTGAGTGAAGTGAAAGATGAGTAAAGATAAAATGAAGGCTCACATGCATGTGTTTCTCACCCAAACTAAGCAGGAAACAAGTTGCCAGAGGACACATTTTAAAGACTTAAACCTGCATGAACTGATTCTTGCGGCCAGCTGTGAGCACAACGTTGAGATGTCAGTTTAAGTTGATGTGGTGAACTTGTTTGTGGTGAATGTGTGGTGAACACATTGTTAGAGCTTTCTCTCTTGGAAAACAGCTGCCTACGCAATGAAAAAGTGAACCAAAAGAGTAAAGTCCATGGAGTCACGTTCTACAATTTACATCAGGATAATAACTGTCATTACAGTAGAGCACAATAGAGTTTCTTACCATTATAATAGCAGCAGTGAAGACATATCCGCAAAAGTAGAAGGGCAACCCATTCATTTTGAGTTGTTTTTGTGTTAAAGTGAATTAAAACAAAGAGGTAATCCTTGAGTTCATTCTGAGTCCATTCAACAAGCCGGTAATGCGCAAAACTAATGTTTGGACTGTGTGAAGCAGGTCAGAACAGGTGTGTGAGCAGACACCCTGGTGATGCAGCATTACCTGAAAATCTGGAGTTGCAAGTTTAGCAATTGCCTACAGAATTCCTTCGGGGCTCGGCTCAATAGACTGTTGTTGTTTCTTGGTTCTATTAGGGACACGTTTCATGGGAGCGATGAACTGAATGCGATGTGCTCGAGCCGAGGCCTCGCCGTCACCCTGGGTCCTCTTGCGCCTACGCCAACACACAAGACTTGCAGAAATCTGATCAGAAAAAAACAACCTGATACAGCACTCGAAATGAATTACCCATGGGCTGTTTATGCTTCAAAGTGGGAGGGAGTGAGGCGCTGGCAACGGTTGCTGGTGGTTTGTTGTGGATGACCACGCGTAGACGAACGCTGCCTTGGCATCCATCTAAAGGTTGCTAAGGTCGAGAAACTCTAGCCGGCGAACAAACCTGTCGGAGAGTTGATGAATACTTTTGATTAGACTTCAGTAGAGAGGGGTTTCTTTTGGGGAAAGAAAATTAAATGGCTTTACAGGACCTGTGCAATCTCCAGGACGTCCTTGGGGACAGTTTAACCACCGGGTGTTCTTCAGAGCTTTTTGGGAAGAAGACCGGTTGTAACTATGTGAGTGGTTTGCCCTTTAGCAACACCACGAGTATGTTTACATTTTATATACCAGTTGCAGAATACTTGGACGAAAGCCCGATACAGTTTGGACAAATTGGCTCCGTCCAGAGCTTCGGCGCTGCCTCATCTCAGGACTCCCTCTTACCGTCCGTCTCCTGGCCCATGTGTCCTCCTCTGGCCTCCTCTCCTTCCGTCCCTCTGCCCTTCCCGATGTCTCACGGCACCACCACCCTGGCCTTTCTGTTTCAGGGCGGCGTCCTGGCCGCAGCAGACACTCGCTCCAGTTGCTCGGGGCTCGTGGCGTGCCCGGCCTCCCAGAAGATCCTGCCCATCCACAGTCACTTGGTGGGCACCACGTCGGGTACGTCGGCCGACTGTGCCTTCTGGAAGCGGATTCTGTCCCGGGAGCTGCGGCTCTACCAACTCCGCCACGGCCGACGGTTGTCCACGAGTGGAGCCGGCAAGCTGCTGGCCCACATGCTTCACCCATTTAAGGGGACCGAGCTGTGCGTGGCCGCCACACTGTGCGGGTGGGATGGAGGGGAGGTGGGCGAAGGCCTGGACCACGGAGGTGCAAAGACTGATCTCAGTGGTCAGAGAGAAACCACAGATCCTGGAGAGTCTGAAGATCTTGAAAAGGCCTCTCCGGCCGAGACTCTGAGCTCTTCTTCCACAACAGTTCGTCAACGGCGCTTCGTCCGAGAGAAAGCGAGCTTCTCTGGACCCAGTCTGTGCTACGTGTGCAGCGATGGTACTCGCCTGCAGGGGGCGCTCTTCTCCGTGGGCTCGGGGTCGCCCTACGCCTACTCGATTTTGGACCAAGGGGTTCGATGGGGGCTGACGGTGGACGAGGCCACGTCCGTGGCCAGGGAGGCCGTGTACAGAGCCACGCACCGGGACGCATACTCGGGAAACTGCGTGGACGTCTATCACGTCTCCGCTAAAGGATGGACTCGCAGGAGCAGAGAGGATTTGAAAGAGGAGTATTACAGGGAGAGAGAACGACAAGGGAGGCGGGACGTGGTTTTGTCTGAGTGACGACATGAAACAAATACAAATGCCACGAGAAAAGAAAGGCATCGGGGGAGAGTATTTGTGGAGAGAGACGCGGTGGCTTCTTTGCGTGCAGACACTGAATTAATGAACAGGACAGGCAGTTGCATCCTCCAGGCTGTTCTCAAATGGTGTGGGCATGCATAGCGCTCCCTCTAATAAACAGCTGATGTTTTGTTTTGGCGCTGATGATAAAAATGTATTCTAACAGCACTCTGCTGCTGCCGTCTGGCATTTGGATTTGGACGCTGAAAACATTATGAATCATGTGAGATCATCACAACCTGCATCGTTTGAATCACACCAACACAGAGAAGCAGAGGAACGAAGCGGGTTAATAGTCCAGGAACCCAAAGCTCTTGCTGTGTATAAGGGAGCTAATATAGCTTTTGCAATAACCGGCAGTTGAAAACTGATTTGTGTCTGCTGTCACAGGTTTCTCCGACACTTCAATAAATGAATGAATGAATAAATGTGATTTTGCTGAAGTTGCTTGTTCGTCCTGTTTGAGCAGCCTGGTAGTAAATTAAGCGTATAGCAGTAATTATTCTAGTGACAATGACTCTGTAAGGGATATGAGGGCAAAAGGTAACGAGCTGTTCAGGAGGAGCTGCAGGAGGAGCTGCAGGAGGAGCTGCAGGAGGAGCTGCAGGAGGAGCTGCAGGAGGAGCTGCAGGAGGAGCTGCAGGAGGAGCTGCAGGAGGAGCTGTGACCCGCGGAGCGTTTGGGGGCTTCCTCTGCTCGTCCTCTTCTAAGCTTTTTGTTCACTTTCTTGCAAAGTCCAGCTGAGAGCAGAACAAACTCCACTGGATTGGAGCAGGAAGCTAAATGTCACAAGTTGCATCACTCCGTCCGTTTGTTTGTTTCGTTTCATCTCTCTCGAACAGCATATCGACCCTCACAGCCAGAAATTTGCCAAAACTGTGACAGCCCCCCCTTTCACACCCGGAGCATGTTTTCACTCGTAAATCTGTCGGCGTGTGCTCTCAACTCCCGACTAGCAGATTGATTACAGCTTGGCTGTGTTTTGTGCTAACGCAGCAGTTCTGCCCGTTAATAAACCTCCGTATCCAGCTGGGTGTTCAAGGGATCCGACGAGTGACCTTTTGGGGTTGCAAGTTTGCTTTTTCAGTCAGTCAACACTTGTCTCAACAGCACTTTTTTTAAAGGCTCCCTTGTTTCTTAGTCGTGAGACAGAACTCACGAGTGATCAAGAAACGATGTGCACAGAAAGACGGCACTCTGTAGATGAATGAGCTCAAAGCAGGTCTCTCTTCTTCTTCAAATTTAAAATATCTGAAACATGTGGGCGAGAAACAAAAGTTCTATTCCAGGAGGTGTGGGATGTCAAAATGTAAAACGCATCATATCACCCAAAAAGCTCATGCTACGTGGTTTTAGATACGTTGGATGTAATGTTTAGATCGTGCATCAAAAGGACAAATATAGATATGATGATATGTTTGAACAGCCATCCTTGGAATTTGGATTAGAAAATACAAATTCAGATTGTTTGTTTGAAAATGGGGAGACAAAGACTACAAAATGACTCACGACAATCTGCTCAGAGCCAAGACTTAATGGGAGACTGAATTACAGAAATGTACCGTAAATTAGATTGATCATTCATTTCCAAGAAGAAAAAACGCATCATAGACGAGTTATTCAACTCGCTGGAGAAAGCATGCTGTCAGAGTGGGGGGGGGGAGTCATACATCTGAGACGTGGTGCGGGGGGGGGGCGGTCATACATCTGAGACGTGGTGCGGGGGGGGGGGGGCAGTCATACGTCTGAGACGTGGTGCGGGGGGGGGGGGGCAGTCATACGTCTGAGACGTGGTGGGGGGGGGGGGGGGCAGTCATACGTCTGAGACGTGGTGGGGGGGGGGGGCAGTCATACGTCTGAGACGTGGTGCGGGGGGGGGGGGGGCAGTCATACGTCTGAGACGTGGTGGGGGGGGGGGGGCAGTCATACGTCTGAGACGTGGTGCGGGGGGGGGGGGGCAGTCATACGTCTGAGACGTGGTGCGGGGGGGGGGGGGGCAGTCATACATCTGAGACGGGGTGCGGGGGGGGGGGGGGGGCAGCCACTGGGACACTGTTGGTGAAATGCAATCTTTTAATGCATCCTTGAGTAGCAATTTTCTGGTCCAACTGTTGAAAATGCAGAGATGATTATGCAGACTGCTACTTCAGCAGATTACAAAAGAGCGGATTGCTTCCAGGGAACGATAAGCAGAAGATACTGAAGTGGTTGAAAGGATTTACATGTTGTCCAGAGGAAATAACGAATGTGATGATTACAAACAACAGCTCTGAAGACATCTGCTTCAATTGAGCTCAAACGCTAATGTGTCCGTGTGGCTACACATCGTGGTCACTGTGAGTCCTCTGACATCATCGGCTCGCAGGGTGACGATCATAAGACCATTCATGAGATTTGTACGTGTGTAGAATCTCTCATTTGTGAATGTTGAAAGAAATCTGTATTCAGATTTGCATTTACCTTTCGACACATTGACAGATATGACGACACATTTGTCTGTGAATTTAGAGTTCTGTCTCATTTTTACATTTTGTTTACACATTTCTAGATTTATGTACACATTTACAAATCTCAAAAAATTGGAAAGTATGAACACAGATTTGTATTTATTTTTATGTTTTTACACATCTTATCATGCACACACGCGCAGATCTCAGTGCGACATGCAATGGAGAGAGAGAGAGAGGGGGGGGAGAGAGAGACAGAGAGAGAGAGAGAGAGAGAGAGGGAGAGAGGGTTAGACTCACATACAGAGAGAGAGAGAGAGAGGGAGAGGAGACACATAGAGAGAGAGGGAGGGAGATAGACTCACATAGAGAGAGAGAGAGAGAGAGAGAGGGAGAGGAGACACAGAGAGAGAGGGAGGGAGATAGACTCACATAGAGAGAGAGAGAGAGGGAGGGAGATAGACTCACATAGAGAGAGAGGGAGAGGGAGGGAGAGAGAGAGAGAGAGAGAGAGAGGAGACACAGAGAGAGAGGGAGAGAGAGAGAGAGAGGGAGGGAGGGAGATAGACTCACATAGAGAGAGAGGGAGAGGGAGAGAGAGAGAGAGAGAGAGAGGAGACACAGAGAGAGAGGGAGAGAGAGAGAGAGAGGGAGGGAGGGAGATAGACTCACATAGAGAGAGAGGGGGAGAGGGACTGGGCTCAGTGGACAGACCTCACGTTGGGCTCAGATGAACCGGCATCCTTTCCCACGTTGGATCATTTCAGCTCCGTTAAACCGGAGGAGCACCGGAGCAGAGCTGCACACACGGTAAGCTCTATTCTATGAAGCGCTTTGTGTTCATCCATTCATACTTCATTGAGTTCAACGCCTCCACAGACGTGACAAGTTTCCCCTCTACTTCACTACTTCACCCTGGTTGTTTTTCTCAGGGGGCTCAACTGCTCCTCAGTCAGTTTGTTGTTCGCAGATCATCATACAAAGAAGGAAACCGTCATATGTTTTGCCTTTTGCTGCCGCGAGCTGATGCGCGAGCTGTTTATGTGGAATGATGAACGTCTGGAAGGAGAGGAGCGCCAAGCTTTTGACAGATGGTTCGGATCAATGCCCCCCCCCACACCACCTCAATTGTTTTGGCAAAGTACAATTTGTGGACACACACAAACTGTCGGCTGTGCTGAGTTAACACGATGAGCCTCTCTCTCTCTCTCTCTCTCTCTCTCTCTCTCCCTCCCTCTCCCTCTCTCTCTCATATGCTAATAAGCTGTCCAGATGTGAGCGTGCTGCCTGCAATCATGTGCTTTGAGAAACAGAATGATGCTTCTGTGTTTATAATATGTCATGGACCGCTCTCCATCGCTCACACTCGCTCACAGAAGCTCCCAGTGCACGCTGTAGTGAGGGGGCCCCAGTGCACGCTGTAGTGATGGGCCCCAGTGCACGCTGTAGTGAGGGGCCCCAGTGCACGCTGTAGTGAGGGGGCCCCAGTGCACGCTGTAGTGATGGGCCCCAGTGCACGCTGTAGTGATGGGCCCCAGTGCACGCTGTAGTGAGGGGGCCCCAGTGCACGCTGTAGTGATGGGCCCCAGTGCACGCTGTAGTGATGGGCCCCAGTGCACGCTGTAGTGATGGGCCCCAGTGCACGCTGTAGTGAGGGGGCCCCAGTGCACGCTGTAGTGATGGGCCCCAGTGCACGCTGTAGTGATGGGCCCCAGTGCACGCTGTAGTGATGGGCCCCAGTGCACGCTGTAGTGATGGGCCCCAGTGCACGCTGTAGTGATGGGCCCCAGTGCACGCTGTAGTGAGGGGGCCCCAGTGCACGCTGTAGTGATGGGCCCCAGTGCACGCTGTAGTGATGGGCCCCAGTGCACGCTGTAGTGATGGGCCCCAGTGCACGCTGTAGTGAGGGGGCCCCAGTGCACGCTGTAGTGATGGGCCCCAGTGCACGCTGTAGTGATGGGCCCCAGTGCACGCTGTAGTGATGGGCCCCAGTGCACGCTGTAGTGATGGGCCCCAGTGCACGCTGTAGTGATGGGCCCCAGTGCACGCTGTAGTGAGGGGGCCCCAGTGCACGCTGTAGTGATGGGCCCCAGTGCACGCTGTAGTGATGGGCCCCAGTGCACGCTGTAGTGATGGGCCCCAGTGCACGCTGTAGTGATGGGCCCCAGTGCACGCTGTAGTGATGGGCCCCAGTGCACGCTGTAGTGATGGGCCCCAGTGCACGCTGTAGTGATGGGGCCCCAGTGCACGCTGTAGTGATGGGGCCCCAGTGCACGCTGTAGTGATGGGCCCCAGTGCACGGTGTAGTGATGGGCCCCAGTGCACGCTGTAGTGATGGGCCCCAGTGCACGCTGTAGTGATGGGGCCCCAGTGCACGTTTGCACTGTCTGGACGGGTTACATGGTTTAATTAAATGGCCACTTGAGGCTCTCAAAGCTGCATTCTCTCTAGTGGCCACCAGGGGGCGACTCCTCTGGTTGTATAGAAGTCTATGAGAAAATGACTCTACTTCTCTCTTGATTTATTCCCTCAGTAAACATTGTAGTAAACAATCCAGTAAACACAGGAGCGGATGAGAGAGAGGAGCGGATGAGAGAGAGGAGCGGATGAGAGAGAGGAGCGGATGAGAGGTCTGAAAGACAAACGGCAGCAGGAGAGAAAGCCAGAGATGGTTTAATGGAGCAGAATCCGTCGACGTCTTGGTCGTGAAAGCCCCCCCCCCCACTCTACCTCAATCTCTCCCCATGTTAAAGGCCTGACATGCACAGAGCTATTATTAATAAAAGACGAAATAGCCTCGCTGCAGCGAAGCGACTCAATGCAGAGAGTGAAGCGAGACAGAAACAGCGATTTGCAATTTAGAGCAATGTCACCACTCATCATCCCGCTCTGAGCCGGCAACGGCAAAATCCTCCATCCCGCCTTACATTTCACACACACACACACACACACACACTCACACACACACAACGTGGTGGGGGGGGGGGGGGGGGGGTTTGGAGAGAGAGAGAGAGAGAGAGAGAGAGAGAGAGAGAGAGAGAGAGAGAGAGAGAGAGAGAGAGAGAGAGAGAGAGAGATGTAAGCCCTATGCTGAATGCACAACAGCTGAGGAAGACAAGAGTGTTTTCTTTTTAGTTTTTTTTAGAGGAGCCACTTCTGGTGTTTTCTTTCGATATAAGATGCCGGCCAACAGATGCTGAACACGAGCGTTACGAGCGGTGCGGTTAACGAAGCCAAATGAAAAATGCAAGCGTGAATCTCCTCTTAGGAAGAAAATGACGTGAAGAGAGAAGAATTCACTTCATTACTTCAGAAAGTAGGTCAGTATCTCCTGAGTGGAAGAAGAACAAAATTGGTTTCATTTTCATGTGTCTGTTCCTTCTTCATATGAAGCGTATCAATTTAGATAAATCACACAAATGTTATGGTTGGTATGATATCAAAGGCCTGGTGCTTCACTGTGGGTCCTCCAGTGTACATTGATGTCGTGGGTCAGAGGAGGTTCATCAGCACTTTGTCATTCATGCGCTTTAGCTGCGATATTGATCATTTGCATAACGTGGCGGCCCGTGCAGGGAAGTCTCTTCGGCTTCTTGTAGGACGTTAAAGCTCGAATGTTCAAAAGAGAAATGCATCCGTGCAAAACTTCATTTGAAACAGCTTGCGGAGCAGATCCCTGTGTGGTCACACTCAGTGGTCACTTTATTAGCTTCAGAATTAAATCAGACAGAGAACCAAGTAGCTCCTGTTTGTGTGTTGCTGTGTAACGTTTGGAGCACCAGGCTCTCCTTCAGATAAGGACAGAGAGTCGCCATCTTGAATACTAAAGCATCCCCTGCTTTATGGTCTGTGTGACTCTAAATGGACCATAATGTACTAAATGAACATCATGCTGTATTGAAGAAGACTTGAAACTAGAGATTGAGACATAAACTCATGTTTACAATGTTTACTGAGGGAATAAATCAAGAGAGAAGTAGAGTCATTTTCTATAGACTTCTATACAACCAGAGGAGTCGCCCCCTGGTGGACACTAGAGAGAATGCAGCTTTAACACGTGAAGCTTTGACTTCACTCGGCAGAACCGGAGGTTGCTGCCTGGATACAACAAAGAGTTTGACTTCATGACGCGTGAGTTTTGCAACGTGCAAATGGCAGAGAAACATGCCGACATCGTTTTTCATGGCTTCACTATTACAAACCGTTTAACCACAACAAGCTCCAAATCCACTCAACCAGCCTGAACATGGAGACCATCTGAAACCGCTGGTGAGTCTGTGGCGGTCGGAGCTGGACGATGTCTACGCTGTGATTGGCCAGTCTGAGTTCGAGAGGCGGAGCTTAGGAGAGGGTCAATCTGTAACCAGTTCTCAACTGGAACCTCTGCCTCGATTCCCAACTCTACGACCAAAAATAACTTTAATAATCATAAAAGTAGATGTTACGTATTGGATTGCGTAACGCTGCAGGTAAACCTACCAAAATGGCCTCTGAGTGACTCATGCCGTGTTGCATTGTGGGATAACGGTCGCCTCCTCCATTGATGGCGGGGAACAGTGATGCACGGCGGCACAACGAGGATGTGAAAACTACGATTACGCCGGTTTTTAAGCAGCTGACACTTCTGACGAAACGCAGTCATCAAACTTTTAGGAAAGGAGGACCAGTCATTGATTTAATTATTTATGAGTCTAATTAATCTCATAAGGGGGGGCTTCTTTCAGGCATGGGGGACGCCATCTTTAGAGACGACATCCATCACACCTGTGTGTGACAAGGAGCAGTAAAAGCCTGAGCTGCTGCTCATCGACGGGCCCTCGGGGCGCCAAATGAATTGAACATTTTTTAAGACCACGGTGAACTCTGAGAAGACCTGAGTGATCAACAATCACAGCATTCACACACCAGCAGCGACGAGAATAATATGAACGACATCATCCGGTATGACGTCCCATCGGACCGGCATGTCTCAGAGCTTGTGTGCAGCTACTTGGGTTTGAAAGAGCAGCAGAGCAACAAACAGCGGAACTGATTTACAAGGTTTCAAATATTTAACGAGTCGGAAGTCGACTTATCTTTGTCTTCTGCACTTCTGCATCTTTTAAAACGCTTGTATCCCATTAAAGTTACACTAACGATGTGTTTCTCTCAGGTGATCCCGGCAGCATGCGCGCCGCAACGGGAAAATGTTCTGCGAAACGAAGAAGGCACCCGCGGGAAGAAGAAGCCTGAAGGAGAACACGGACCGTCCGTCAGCGACTCTTTGAGAGAGTTCAACTCAGCGATGGCTGCACGTCGTCTTCTTCTTCTTCTTCTTTTGTTCCGTGAAGGGGAAAGAAACGGCGTTTCAGTGGCTGTCGGCCTCTCGGAGGAAGAGCGGAGTTCAGAAGTGATTTCAAGCAAAGGACAACATGTCACACTTCACCCAGAGTCCATTGAGGACTTTATTGAGCCGTTCAAAGAGGACAAACGCCTCTTCCGGAGCGGAGAGCGTGACCTGCCTAATGCGGCTTTGAGACTAAATGACAGGAGACCTCATGATTTAGACTTTAAGGACAGTTCAGCGAGGCAAACAGTGACGCTTAAACATCCCGCATCAGCTGCCAAAGCCCTAATCGACAAACGCAGCCGTGAGCTCACTCTCAGCCGCCGGAAAAGAAACCGTTTGACTAACGGAGAGGCCGAAGGTGTAACTGAAGCTCTCGGTTTGGGCGAGGAGCTCCGCTTGGAGACGGGTGTCGGTGGCGTTGGGCCTGAGGGGACGCGCTCCACCTGGGTCTCTGCTTCTCAAGTCGACGGGTCGGAGCCTCGAACTCGCGGCCGGAGGAGCTGGCTCTGGAACCAGTTCTTTGTGATCGAGGAGTACCGAGGGCCCGAGCCTGTGCTCATCGGACGGGTAAGCTGTCAAACCGTCACGTGAATAACCTTTTTCATTGCATGCAAATGAAACATATTTACTCACGCAGTCGTGCACCATTACCCTCATAAGTGATGATTCACTGCAGCTCCGTGTGTCCTTGGACTCCCGCTCAGTGTCGCTTTGCTTTCGGCATCATTCCGCTGCACGCGCCGTCGATGTGTTATGAGCTGAATGATGACTGCGGCCTCGCGCTTCAATGAGGAATGCTCGCCGAACACATCTGCCAAAGAAAAGGTTCTCTGGCTTCCACGGTTTGTTTCCTCCATAAGCTGGAGAGCCAACAGCGCCATTAAACGCGTCTATTCACTCCCAACCAAACCGATTTTTGCGCCACTCTTTAAACTCTTTAAACACTTTTTTATGGCGCGTAAAAACTGTGAAAAATACATTTTTACGGCGTTCTGTTTTCTATAACCAGTAAGCTCAAAGTTTCTGTTTCTGTTCACCCATGAACAGCACCTCCCATCACTTTGTGAATTGCACATTATTCAGATGATTATATATAAATTTGCCAGACAATATAATAACCTTGCCTTCCTTCACTGTCTTTTAAAATGACCTCTTTAAATCATTGTAGTTTTGGATTCGATCACTGACAGAATACTGAAATTATGATCACTTTACCGTTTCCTTTAAAATGACCTTCATTAATCTTCTTTGAGAAGATTTTACTCCACATGACCGGCTGTGCAGAACAGAAGGAGGAGCTCATTATCATAAGGAAACAACCAGGCGGCAACCTGGAAGTGTCTTAAAAAGTCTCTTTAACCTGCATTCTCTCTAGTGTCCACCAGGGGGCGACTCCTCTGGTTGTATAGAAGTCTATAGAAAATGACTCTACTTCTCTCTTGATTTATTCCCTCAGTAAACATTGTAAACATGAGTTTATGTCTCAATCTCTAGTTTCAAGTCTTCTTCAATACAGCATGATGTTCATTTAGTACATTATGGTCCATTTAGAGTCACACAGACCATAAAGCAGGGGATGCTTTAGGGCGGGGCTACTGTGATTGACAGGTCTCTACCAGAGACGTATACGACGTCTCTACGTCACTCCTCAGTCCAGATATGGTCACTTCCTGTTCACTGGTTGCAAAAAAACAAGATGGCGACGGCCAAATTGCCAAAGTCGAGACTTCAAAACTTCAGTCCACAAAGCAATGGGTGACGTAGCGACAACTACGTCCACTTCTAATAGACAGTCTGTGAAAAAATGTAGCCGTTTAATGGCTTTCAACACTCGGGCAGAAGGAGAGTTAAAAAAGAAGATATCGCGTCATATCATTCACAACTCGTGCAGTAAAATGTTACTGCTGAAAACAAGACGGACACTTTGAATGAGTGTCCAACGGTCGGGACATTGAGGGATGGCAAATTAGAAAATCGTGTACTTGTGTGCAAGTACAATATACAGTTTGTAGACAACGAGTACGTACGTAAGCGTGCACACGCAGTTTTGGCAACGGAAGAACGGCGGAGTGCAACATCTTGTCAAGCTGTTGTAAGAACATTAACCACCAGAGAAAGAGAATACAACAAAGTGTCTCCACAGGTCTGTGTGCTGTCAGTGAGTAGAACACATTATTTAGTGTGCAGATATAAACATGTGTTAGGAGGAGAAACCCAGCGTGTAACGTTCCACCAGAGAGACGTTATGAGCTACAAGTCACCAGATGATCAACTCTGTTCTCTGAGTTCATGAGCAGAACGTCAGACTGTCTACGGCACATGTGTCAAACTCAAGGCCCGCGGGCCGAATCCGGCCCGCCACGTCATTTTATGTGGCCCGCGAATCCGCCAGCAAAAAAAATAAAAAAAAAATACATTTTTTTTTTTTTTTTTTTTGAAAAATAATTTTAAGTTAGACTTGAAAATAAAAGTATCCCCATGGTCGAAATGATGAGATAGAAAGTTGAAATCATGAGATAGCATGTTGTCTGTGTACCGACATTAAAACTATCACAACAGGTGGACAGGACAGGCAACAGCCCGAAAAGAGGTTTTCCAACGATTGAAAAAGATCGACAAATAATCCCAAAATGTCCACGAAGAGAACAATTGATGCAGAGGAAATAAAATGTAATGAAAGATGGGAAAGCGAATACATGTTTGTGCTTCAAGGAGAAAACGGGTCTGTCTTCTGTGTTATGAGGCGTGTCGGCGATGAAGGATATAATTCACGTCGGCATTTTGACACCAAACATTTGGCCTCCAAGAAAAACATCAAATTGTCCAAGAATTAAAAGGCAGACTGCAATCACAGCAGAATATATTGACACAGCTACAGCCCAGTGCATGCTGAAGGTATGTGAGCAGAGCTCCGACCAGATACAGACTTTTACAAATGTCAGTTTGTGAAGAAACACCATCGCAGACCGAGTTCATGAACTAGCAGCAATCTAACAACACAGCTAGCTAAGAGACGAGCAGGTACTTGTGTTTTTAATTAACTGTTGATGAAAGCACAGACAACACGGATACATCATCTATCATGTTCATCAGACCTGACTCTCAGTGAGCAGCTCTTGGATGTAGCTGCATGCACAGGACGACGACAGGGAGGAACATTAGTGATGCAGAGAGGTGACACAAACAGCTTTGAACAAAGTTAATGTCATAACTTGTGTTTGATATTTGTCTGTTATTTTCTTTAATAGTTTGATCTTTGATAGTCATGTGGGTTTCTTAACCCTCAATTAAAATGATTTATGTTATAACAGAAATGTGTTTAAATATCATTTTACATTTATATAACTGCATGTACAATATTTGTACACTTGAATAAACAATAATCAAATGCAGAGACAGTTATTCAACAATATGTTAGGAGAAGTTAGTTGTACAGTCTTACAGTTACAACCGGCCCTTTGAGGGCGACCGTGATGCTGATGTGGCCCGGAGTGGAAATGAGTTTTGACACCCCTGGTCTACGGCGTGAGTACAAACAAAGCTCAACGCAGTCACTTGTCAACTCAAACACCTGTTGCTCTGAAACTGTCCTGATCCTGTCTTGGATTCTGTAGAACTTCAGTCGACTCTGATGACCGGAAACAACCGGAGACAACGTCAATGTCTGAATCTCGCTAAAACGGCACTTTTGTTAACATTTAAACTCATATTTTCTTTGCACGATGATAATTTCTCCCGAATGGGTTAACGTTAACTCTCACAACATCAGGTCACAAAACGCTCAACGTTCATTTCTTACAGTCGCCACGCCGGCAACCTTCAACACCAAAGTGTCTGAGATGATTTAATCCACGGCACACCTGAACCACGTCCCCGGAGCTTTCACTCGTAGTGTTTTCAGTCGAGCGCTCGGCACTAATGCAGCCGCTGGCAGCCACCGTAGGATTATATCAGCTGTAACGCTAACGGGAGCGCTGCCAGCCACTTTGTAGCCGGCAGTATACTTTATCGTGACAGTCTAGATTGGATTCGGACCAGTGCAGTATACCTCATAAATGTTTAATCTACCTCTCCGGTTGGTGTTGATACAGTTGGGGGGGGGGGGGGGTAAAGCAATCAGTCGTCACACGAGACGGCTCGTTCCTCTGCACGCAGTCCTGATGTTAATATTCATGTAATAAAATGCTGCAAAAGGGAAATAAAAGAAACAGAGAGGTGACATCCCCCCCCCCGTGAGAGGAGGAGGGAAAGTGACAAAGGGAATTGGAAGAGACAATTTCATCCTCCTCTTTCTCCAGCTTTGTTTTTCAGAGAGAGAGAGAGAGAGAGAGAATGGGCATTCTGTGGAAACTTGATATAAAAAAACAGAGACACGAGGAGAAAGAGAAGGCCTGAAAGGTACGAGGAAGTCAGGCAGATGGACTCACAAGAAGGGGAAGGAAGGAAGGGACAGATGGATGGAAGTGAGAATGTACATGTAGGACATCCATGTGTTTTGTTTTGCGCTCGCCAAACCCCCCAATGGCACGCCTGGTCCAGTGAGTTAATTAGCTGTGTGCATCAGCACTCATGCCTCGGTCCCCATACGTATCATCCAACACCTGGTGCTGTTCATGTCGGACTCACTGAGCACGCATCCACATAAATCACCCACATCCACACACAGTGTTAACGCTTAATGATACCTGCGTCTCGAGGGGCGGCGTCGACCCGAAAGGTGTTGCTGTAACTCACTGCGAGTGTTTTGTTTGCTTGTTCCAGCTGCACACGGATATGGATGGAGGAGATGGACGCACTAAGTACACGCTGGAGGGGGAGGGGGTGGGCTCCGTGTTTGTGATCGACGGCAACACGGGGAACATACACGTCACCAAGTCCCTGGACCGCGAGGAGAAGGACCAGTACCGCCTCGTCGCCACAGCTACGGACCGCCAGACGGGCCGGGCCCTGGAGCCCTCGTCGGAGTTCGTCATCAGGGTGCAGGACATCAACGACAACCCGCCCATCTTCCTCGACGAGCCCTACGTCGCCGTGGTGCCGGAGATGGCCAACATAGGTATGAAGGCTGTGAAGCGACTTCAACACTCTGAGGTACAAACTGAGGTATCAGCAGTGGCGGCTGGTGGAACATGTTCTAGGGCCATCCTATCAATGTCAGCAAACATCCCAGTATGATTTAATGCAAAACAAATGCATCAAACACGCATTACTACTTTGCAGTTAAATATTTTACATGTATTCCAACACGAAAACAATCAGTAAATAACACTTATATAATATAATATAACATGTTCATTTATTGAGATGCCCCGATGGACCTTGTTATAGGAGGTAAAGATCAGGAGAAGTAAACATGAAGTGTAATTATGAATACTGATGTTAAATTAAGCTATGATGAGTTTTCACTGTTAATTTAACATCTCTATTACATGTTGATGCCTCCATGACCAAGTTAAGCAGATGAGACTGAGGACAGCTATGTAGAAGAGAAGATGTTCACTTTGTCTAATATGTAGCTGAGGTCTGATCTGATATCAGCTCTTTGGCTGCAGAATCTCCTCAAAGTTCTCCTCTCAAACGGGTCTTGGAGGAGGAGTGCTCGCCTGTAGAGACTTCTCCTGACGAGAACGTGCAGCGAGGGGGTCTGATCGTTCTGCCCACAGCTGAATCTATTTGAGGGCGCTGATTGGCTAAATTGTATGTCACTCATTTATATCTTGAATCAGCAATTGGCTAAACTGCTTCATAGACCCGCCTCTTTTGGGCCAAAACAATCAGGCCCCCCAAGCTGCGCGTTCTCAGAGTGTCGTGCACACAGACAGAGAGCACACAGGCAGAGAGCACGAGCAGGAAAAGCATATATGTTGCGCAGATATCATATTTTACACACATTACTGAGTACATTCCATAGTTCAAAAACACAAATATTGACAATTTGTATAATTTATGATTATTATAATATATATATATTTATTTCTTTTTTTTTGTGTGGCTCATGGTGGGGCCATGCCCCATGGCCCTCTATTGACCAGCCGCCACTGGGTGTCAGACATATCATCTGTGAAATGCAGAGCATTGCATTGTGGGATTGATGGCAGAGAGCAGTGTACATGCCGCTAGATGTCTGAGGGTGTTGCACTGGATAATGAGACAGTTTTAAGGCTTTACACAGGGGGGGGGGGGGGGGGCTTGACGAATACATGAATGCGAAATGAGAATATATTATTTTCAATATTTTGAAAGGAAAGAAAGGAGTGGATCGGGTCTGCGCTGACTTTGTCGAGATTGAAAAGAATAATAAAGTGAATATAGAACCTCATGAATAAAGATGCAACTCAACTCGTTCCGCTCAACGTTTTTTATTCGTGGTGCAAAACCTCCGAAAAATCGACCTCGTTCCCCCAAAGATATTACATCTCGCTCCGTAATATTCACAAAACATATATATTGACCACTAGTGTGTAAAGGCCTCAAATTAAATACTGGACAGTAAATACAGTCCAATAATATTGTAACTATTCATAGTAAATAGAGTTTGTGAAGCTGCACTTAAGCACGGCAGAGCTTTGAGCTGAATGCTAACATCAGCATGCTAACATGCTCACAATGACAGTGCTAACGTAGGCTACTGATGTTCAGCAGCTATAATTTGCTTGTATAGATCTGCAGCGACGACGTATTTCTGTAGTCAAACAGGAAGTTAGCATCGCTTCTGTAGTCAAACAGGAAGTTAGCATCACTTCTGTAGTCAAACAGGAAGTTAGCATCACTTCTGTAGTCAAACAGGAAGTTAGCATCGCTTCTGTAGTCAAACAGGAAGTTAGCATCGCTTCTGTAGTCAAACAGGAAGTTAGCATCGCTTCTGTAGCCAAACAGGAAGTTAGCATCGCTTCTGTAGCCAAACAGGAAGTTAGCATCACTTCTGTAGCCAAACAGGAAGTTAGCATCACTTCTGTAGTCAAACAGGAAGTTAGCATCACTTCTGTAGTCAAACAGGAAGTCAGCATCACTGGTTCCCTCCAACAAACCGCCAACGAGATTCTTGGCTGTGTTTCTGGGACGGAATATTAACAAACGTTTATGATTCTTACAGGTAGATATAGAAATGTTTCAAATTATTTATTTATTAAATAATCTGAAACAGGAAAAATGACCATCAAAACTCTGAGGTAGAAGTATTCAAATCACCAACAATACAGAAAACCCAAACGGTCCTAGAGGTCGAATACAAGCTTCACATCTTTGCTTGACATATGATTGATCATCACATCAGGTGCAGATTAATCCGCTGTTAATCGTTGCAGGTTCTGTTTCTACTCCTGCAGAATATTTGACTTGTATTATTTATTTACAGTTGAACATTTTCCTTAACGGTGTATAAATATCTCTAATATTGTGAAACATGAAAAGCAGGATATTTAATCACATTTCATCTAAAAAGATGAACGTTTCATTCGGCAGGAGAAGTGGATTATCCTTTTAATCCGACAGATGAGACACATTTCTGCGGCGTACCACTTTCAGTTCATGAACCTGAAACCCAGCTTCTCGACCTTTGACCTTTTGTCGCCTCTGTCTCACAGGAACGTCCATAATCCAAGTCACGGCCAGAGACGCCGATGACCCCACATATGGAAACAGCGCCCGGCTGGTGTACGCCATCACTCAGGGCCAGGACCACTTCTCTGTGGACCCTCAGACAGGTCTGAGTAAACACAGTAAACCCCAGAGGCCCCCGCTTACACACCACATGTCTCTGCCACCATATATCCAACATTTACATGATCTGCAGCCATGTTTTTCCGTGTCCTAGTTCTGAACACGTATGACTCGCTTTGACGGTGATTTGCAGAGACATCGTGAAGTCGCTGTGCAAAAAGAACATCTGTTTCTCCGTTGTGATTTCCTGCTCTGCCGTCCACCAGGCGTCCTGAGGACAGCGGTGCCCGACATGGACAGAGAGACGCGGGACGAGTATCTGGTGGTGCTCCAGGCCAGAGACATGGGGGGGCATCTGGGCGGACTGTCGGGGACGACCACCGTCACCGTGAGGCTGAGCGACGTCAACGACAACCCGCCTCACTTCAGGAGGAGTAAGCTGTCGTCAGACCGCCACTTAAAGGAGCAGTGTAACATTTAGGGGGACGAACTGGCAGAAATGGAACATAATATTCATAACTATGTTTTAATCAATTCAGGTGATCAGCAGAATCACCTGAAACTAAGAATCGCAGTGTTTTCTGTATCTTAGAAAAAGGATTTTATATCCACGTCGGGTTCCGCCACCTTTCTACACCGGCTCTACAGAGACTTTCTGTGTTTTTACGTTGTCTGAGCAGATTATAGATTAGTGTAGCTCCTTGTACGAAAACCCAAAATATAACTCTGTACCTGGAGGCCGCCGTAGTTCTCGACACACTTAGAAAGGGGAGGGGCTTAGCTGAGGGGTATTCAGTCAGTTGCAATCTGTAACTTCACCGCTAGATGCCACAAAATAATACACACTGTTCCTTTAACTGTCTTTCAATCTCTGGAGTTTGTGTGTGTGAGCGAAGATTTAAATGATGGAACGTCTCGTAATTAGCGACAGCACTCAGATATGTTCCTGCCTGCTTTGGGTCCTCGTCGTCTCGTCGGGTTCCGGATAAAGCGAGCTGAGCTGCTTGTCACTCCATTATTTCACCATCGGTTGGAATAACTCGTCCTCTTCCAGAGACGACTGGCATTAACATTCATGCTGACGCGACCCGTTTGGTCCCTGAGCTTCAGACGTAGAAGAGTGAAAGATCATGTCGGCCTTTTCTTATCCAAGCTTTTCCCCCTTCCATGCTATTAATATTTCATCTTAAAGTTCAGTGCTTTCCGCTTCAATCGACAGTAGAATCACTGCAGAACGCGTCTGCCGCCTCCAGACTTATGCTGCTTCTCTCTACATACCACCTCCACTCCTTCTTCCTCCTGACAGCCTCCGCTTACCGTCGTTCATCTTCACGTAGAAAGCTCCCTTTTTGTTCCCGCGTTGATAAATTGTTCCGCAACACAGAAGCAATTTAATATTTTCCAAATGCCAGCCGTGTTATTTATCCGCAATCTGACTTTACCCCCCCACCACCTTCTACTCCGGGTCATTATTTTTCTGTTTGACAATAACGCCACAGGTTAACTGAATGGCTCGTTTCGTACGCCAAAATGTGCTGAAATAGAACACATTGAATGCAGAACAAAAGATAAATAAAACTTCATAATAATATGAATTATACAAACAACTAGAAAAAGCATTTCCTGCTGAAAATGCGTTGGAATGCTGAAAACTGAAATGAATCGCAAAAACATTGCTGAAAATAGATATCAATTCAAAAACAAATTGCAAAAAGCTTAATAATTCAAAACGTTTGAAGATTACAAATATGAAAAGTCATATCACACCTCTCTCCTGAACGAGCTGAACATTTTGATATTTGAACAGTTTCTGTGGCTTAAAAAAATTCATCAGTGGTGATATTTGTAGTAGTATGAGTTGTAGTAGAAGTATTATTTGTAGAAGTATTAGTAGCATTAGAATAAATACTACTAGTAGTAGTAGTGGTAGTTGTAGTAGAAGTAGTATTAGTAGAAGTATTAGTAGCATTAGAATAACTACTAGCAGTAGTATTCGTGATATTTGTAGTAGTAGTAGAAGTTGTAGTAGAAGTATTATTAGTCGTAGAAGTATTAGTAATTAGAAGAAGTGGTAGAAGACGTAGTATCAGTCGTCATAGTAATAGCTGTAGTATTGGTCGTAGTATTTAATTGTTGGAATGCTGTTAAAAGTAGTAATACTACTACAGCTATTAGTACGACTGCTACTAGTACTACTACTACTGCTACATCTTCTACTGCCATTACTATTACTATTACTACTGTGATATTAAATACTACGACCAATACTAGAGCTATTACTATGACCACTGATACTACGTCTTCTACTACTGTTTCTACTACTACTGTTACCACAGTTTCTGTGGTCCTGCATTTTCAGCAGGAAATGCTTTTTCTAGTATCACACTAGTAGTAGTAGTAGTAGTAGTAATAGTAATAGTAATGGCAGTAGAAGATGTAGCAGTAGTAGTAGTACTAGTAGCAGTTGTACTACTTTTAGTGGCATGAATAGCAGTAGTAGTAGCAGTTGTCGTATAAGTAATAGTGGTAGTGGTAGTAATAGCAGTAGTGGTAGTAATAATATTGATGGTACCAGTAATAGCAGTAGCAGTAGTAGTAATAGTAGCAAAAGTTATAGTAGAAGTAGTAGTAGCAGTAGTAGTAATACTATATTAGCAGCAGCAGTAGTAGTTAGAGCATTCATTTTTTTCACAAAAAAGCCAAATTATGAGCTTAATGTTTACATACAGTTAATTCATGGGGCTTTTATTTTGAAAGGGTGTGGCTGGGTGGGGCAGGGAGGGGGAGAGGAGACATAATCATAATGTTTGACACATAAACAGAGGTTATTAAATGACAGGCTTCATCACAAGCATTAAAAAATGAAGGAGAAGAAGAGGTGCGACGGAAGAAATAGAAGAAGTTGAATAAAGATTCGAAGAACAATCGTTGGAATGCTCAACAGCATTCCAACAATCATTAAAAGCACAGGATGTAGTTGTAGAGACATGAAACATGACTACGTGACACCGATGAAGCGTCTGTGGGCGCTGTGGTAAACGCTCTTTCCTTTCTGGCCAGAGATGCATTTCAAAGTTCAGCCAAAGCAATTACGACTTCAGCCGTCCGAGTTTGTCATTTCTAGTGGATTTATCTTCAAAATGTAAATTCCCATAAGCTGTTCCCGAGAGGGAATTCCACACTAAATATAACTTTGGTGGATCTGATATACGCTCCAGATGAACTCAGTCCTCCCTCTCTCACATCAGAGGTGCATGATGAGGATCTCCGTGTGGTCGTGTGTGTGCAGGTGGAATGATTGCGTGGACACGGGATATGTGAGTGGAAGCCGTATCGGCCTCATGCATGCTGTGCGTTCATGGTTGTGCGGTCTCTGCAGGTGCGTGGTCGTTCTCTGTGTCTGAGCTCGCCGCTCCAGGTGTGGAGGTGGGCCGTCTCTCCGCCACCGATCCTGATCTGGGAGAAAACGCTGAGCTGGAGTTCAGGATCCTGGACCCGGAGGAGGCCGACATCTTCAACATCACGGGAAGAGACCGAGAGGCTGTCATCGCGCTGAACAAGGTGGGCTTGTGTTGATGTTGGCGACCCCTGTGGCCAAAGGTGGTACTGCTTCCATGAGCAGACAGATCTGATCTGCTAACGCGTATGTTTGTTTGGAAGCGACTGAAAGAACGTTTTTTGAATACGTTCTTTCTTTTTTAAGCTGAAGAGATTTGAGCGTTTAGT
Organism: Melanostigma gelatinosum; assembly: GCF_949748355.1. Lineage (NCBI taxonomy): Eukaryota > Metazoa > Chordata > Actinopteri > Perciformes > Zoarcidae > Melanostigma > Melanostigma gelatinosum. The sequence goes on from NC_136637.1 coordinate 29,989,381, forward strand.
TCTGGTGGATTTAGAAGCTTTGACGTGTCTTAAAAAAGTGTCTAAATGTTTCGACTAAACGTCCTCACTGGACCACTCGTCCTCCTTTAGCTTAGTGGAGGAGACGTGAAGTCACATGACCGTGGTGGAGTTCCTTTACAGACTAACGTTAGCTTTTCACTTTACACTTCAAACATCATAAAAGTGTGAAGATCATCTTGATGAACAGTATTATAAACGTTTGACGCAGATAATCCAGAATCATTGGTAGAATCTCTTTGGATTATTGTCGAGTGAACTAAAGCGACGCTAACTTCCTGTTTGACGGTAACAACACGTCATCCCTGCAGCTGTCCGCAGACGCATCCGTCTTCCACTGACACTGTTCAAAGTTCCTTGTAGCTACTTCTTCCTAAATGGCTTCAAAATGAGAAATACGTGACATTTCAGACGTTTTTAAAAAACAATGTCCTTCGGCCTGTTATTGCAAATTAGATTTTATTTGTCCGTTTAAAATCTTCGGCACTCAAACACACTTTGAAGCCGGCAGGTTCAGATTCCCAAGACTCCACACGAGCAGGTAATGAGCTGATGAGCAGCCAGCGCGACTCTTCTTTCCTTCTGAGCACTCAGTGAGTGACCTGGAGGGTGCAGAGGGTGAGGTAAGAGGAGGCCGGTGATGAAAGGAATGACTCCGAAGCGTAACGTATGTGAGTTTCACGACGAGATAAAAGAGCGAGAATGATGAATGAACAGGAATTCATGAAGCGCAGCGTCCATACATGTGAATCACACATGAAAGGAAATGCATTTGTTTCGTCTCATCAGCTGCTGGATTACGAGCGCCGCAGCTCGTACACGTTCTCCGTGGAGGTGGCCAACCCCGCGGTGGACGCGCGGTACCTGAGGAAAGGCCCCTTTAAGGACCAGGCCACGGTCCGCGTCATGGTCCTCAACGCCGACGAGCCGCCGCGGTTCTCCCAGAGCCGCTACCACCTGGACGTGTCCGAGAACTGCGCCCCCGTCTGCTCCGTCGGCCGGGTCGACGCCGTGGACCCGGACACGGGACGAAGCAGCAACATCAGGTGGTTATGACATCATCCTTGAGTCGCTCTTGAGCTCTCCTCACTCGTCTTATTCTCCCCGCTCCTTATGCTTCTGCACCTCAGGTACTCCATCGATCCCCAGTCGGACCCCGAGGCCCTGTTCCGCATCGCCTCCGACACGGGCTCCATCAGCACGGTGATGGAGTTGGACCGCGAGCAGGAGCAGTGGCACAACATCACCGTCATCGCCACGCAGCGGGGTAACGTCCGGCGCCGGAGCCCACCGCGCTCCATATCTCACCCACAACACACACACAGCGCTGCAAACCTCAGGATGATGTTCAACACGAGTGTCTGTTTTCCTCTTTTCTCCGTCAGACAATCCCAATCTTGTGTCAAGGGTTGTGGTTGCCATAGAGACGCTGGACCAGAATGACAACGCGCCCGAGCTGGACCGGCAGTACAGCACGTCAGTGTGTGACTCCAGCGCCCCCGGACAGGTCCTGCTGCTATCCGTCTGCAGCTCCTTTCTTCTTTTATCTTGATTTGATTTTGCACATCTGTTGTTAAAAACATCGCGTATTTAATAATTGATGCAGCCGAGGAAAAGTCCCGTCTCTCGTCACTCAGCTGCTGCTGTTTCAAACAGCTTCAGTGTTTCATCCGATATGTCCTGATGGGTATTAGACAGACACTGGAAGAGCTTCATCTTCAAAACGTCAGCAGAGACTCACCGATCCATCGGTCACCGGTCCTCAGTTGATCTTATTTATCAGATTTTTATTTTTGAAGGTCAAATTTACACACATGTGCTGCATGATGGATTTACGTTACACACACAGCAAAGACAGTTGAGTCACAGTTTCACACTCAACATGTCTGTCAACCGGGCAGCAACCTCCGCTTCTTTAAAGTTCTTCAGTGCTTCATGTGTTAAAGCTGCATTCTCTCTAGTGTCCACCAGGGGGCGACTCCTCTGGTTGTATAGAAGTCTATAGAAAATGACTCTACTTCTCTCTTGATTTATTACCTCAGTAAACATTGTAAACATGAGTTTATGTCTCAATCTCTAGTTTCAAGTCTTCTTCAATACAGCATGATGTTCATTTAGTACATTATGGTCCATTTACAGTCTATGATGTCAACACATTCTCACACCAATACGCCAAATAATGTGTGATCAGCGGCCCTGAGATTCAACGTCCGTAGAGCGTGAGCAAGAAGACTTGTAACACCGCCAAGTTTTTTCATTTGATCAACATTTTGACTGAGAGAAAAATAATGCAGAATTATGTTTTTTTTCTTCTTCTCTGTCGTCTTTGAGTCCGATTTATCTTTACCATTAAAACAGAGCTTCCTGATCTGTGTCACGCAGGTGGTCCAGGTTCTGCGAGCCATCGACAAGGACCAAGGAGGGCAGGACACCCAGATCCACTTCAGCATCCCCCCAGAGTCCAGCGCCGCCCTCAACCTCACCATCAGGGGAACCGGAGGTCGCACCAATGAGCTCAATCTCTCTATTTCCTGCACAAAATCCAGAATCACGACACCAACCATGTGCGTGCTCTCTCTCTCCCTCTCTCTCTCTCTCCCTCCCTCCCTCCCTCCCTCCCTCCCTCCCCCCCCCCCCCCTCTCTCTCTCAGGTGAGACAGCCAGCCTGGTGCTGCAGTCGGCCTTGGAGCCCCTCCCCGGCTTCTCCTCGTCCTCGCTGGCCCTCTACGTGCCGGTGGTGCTGCGTGACGGGGCCTCGGGTCTGACCCACACGGGCACGGTGACCGTGACCGTGTGCCCCTGTCTGCGCGGGGGCATGCAGACCGAGGACAGGGGGAGGCAGAGGGACAGGAAGTGGGAGAGACAAACGGTCTGTCTCCCCCTGTCTTCTGCCTCCCCGTCGCTCGTATTCAGTTTGGTCACGCTGCTGGCCACGCTGGCCTGTGTCACCGCTCTGCTCGGTAGGTTTGGTTTGTGACGTTGAGCCGCTGTGTCAGGTGGCTGCGTGGTGGTCATGTGTCTCTTCTGCCCTGTAGTGGTGTGTGCACTCTCGCTGTCATTGCGCCATCAGAAGCGGGACTCCCGCTCGCCCTCCGAGGAGGATGACGTCAGAGAGAACATCATTTCCTACGACGACGAGGGGGGAGGGGAAGCGGACACCGCAGCTTTTGACATTACGGCGCTGCAGAGCATGCACCGAATACAGCACATGCACAACAACGGGAACATGTGAGCTGCCGCCTTTGCCCGGTGGCTTGTGGGGGAGCGTGTGCGTGTCTGTGCGTGACCGTGTGCTTCTCTGACATTTATCTCTTGGCACAGATGGTACACCCGGCCGACTCCGCCGAGGGCCTGGACGTACAGCTGGACCCGCGACCCGCGGCCGGGCCCGGACCCCCAGCAGAGGCCGGGCTCCGCTCCCATGTACGGGCGCCTCTGCTACGGCATCCGCACGCTGCCCGTTCTCAGGGACTATTATCCCGTCGGGCCGCCGGAGGCCGGTCTGCAGCTGACTCGGCTGACCCGCGGGCCCGCCGGGTCCCTCGTCATCCAGAACCAGAGCACCTTAGAGCCTCTGCGACGCTCTCCGGAGACGAGCTGCGCGGCAGAGCACATGCTGGCCAAGAGCAAAGCCACGGACAGAAAGGAAGGCGCCGAAGCTGCCGACACACAAGAGAGGAAGGATCAGGCAGAGGTCAGATCACAGTGCTGCTGCTGCTGACAGACCAAAGGGACTTTAGTCGTGTTATGAAGTGAATATTCAGGACTAGATATGCAACAGTGTGATTCATCAGGAAGTGGACAGTCTCTTATTCAGATGCTGCATCCGGATTGGTGCAAGGAAGAAGGAACGTCACGTTTTATTTTAGTGCCGCCCACCTCAACCCAGTGGGAGGAGCTCAGTCTGTCACGTTCAAGAACCAGAAGCAGGGAAAAGGCCCTTTGGTGTCAAAATGTTTATATGTTATACTTCGAAAGCCATTTGTCTTAATTTATGTGGCTTTATTACCCTGTTTTTAAAAATCCACTTAAAGTTTCCAATATTCAAAAAGCTGTATTTTTTAAATCTAAAAATTTAAGTCATGTCAAATAACCTGGTTCCTCAAAATCAATTTTTAATAATTCAGACACCAAAATGTACTCATGCTGTGAATTTGTTCAGATTCTATATTGATTATATCAGAAATCAGTTCAGATAAAATGTATGTTTTCATATGTGTGGCTCTATGTACAATTTATTTGAAATACCTTTTTAAATAGTTCTCGGATTCAAATTCAGCCCGTATGTTTTAATCTCCATTCCTGCAGTCGCTTCATTTTATTATATTTTTACCAAAAATTAAAAAGAAAAATCATCAAGATGAAGTATTCAACATTCGGTTTATAAAAATGAAGTCAATCTGACCTCCGGCCAATCAGGTTCAGTGCTGTCGCTCACGTGATGAAGATGAAGATAAATATGTACGTATATTTGTAAAGCAAGTTCTAGACTTCGTCATAAATTCAGATATCAATTCAATGTCAACGCAAAGTCAGTTATTACATTTCACAATGAGTACTTTGATATTGATATTTGGCGTTTTTCTGCTTCCGTACCCTCATCCCTGCGTGGATCGTCTAATATCGTCGTCTCTCTTTCAGATAAACCCGACAGAGTCGACACAAACCACCGACGCTGCCGATCTCACCGGCTCCTCGTCAAACCGGCAAGAGGGGCGGCCGGGGTCATCGCAGACCCGGACCAGCACCGGAGCCGCCGGCTGCACGTTGGACGACGTTGACGCCGATTCCTCCATTCCCTCCGTCTGGGAGAGAAAGGACTCAAACGGCAGTGAAACCCTCTCTGTGAGCCCTGCTGCTTACCTGAAGGCAGACACGTACAGCATTGTGGGCTCGCTGAACCCAAACAGCGGAGGGACGCGTGTGAGCGGGGCGAGCGGCGGCGGCGGCTCGTACCCGCCGGGAGTGCAGCTACTGAGCGTGTGCGGCCTCCAGAGAACGGACTTGACCCCGCAGCCCCCGGCCTTACCGGGGGGGGCGTTTGGCGACAGCCGAGGCTGGGCGGCGTGCGGGGCGGAGCCCGCCAACATGCAGCCCCTCCGCATGGAAGACCTCCTGAACGTCCGCCTGGACCAGGTCACCTTTGACCTGTCGCAGCCGCCCTACGACTCGCTGCAGACGTACGAGTTCGAGGGCCGCGACTCGAGGGCCGAGTCGCTGAGCTCGCTGGAGAGCGACGGGGAGAAGGACGACGGGAGGGCGGTGGGAGGGATGGAGGAGTTCAACCAGAAGTTCCAGAGGCTGGTGGAGATCATCCGAGAGAGGGAGGGGGAGGGGGAGGAGGAGAGGGAGGGGGAGGGGGAGAAGGAGGGGGAGGGGGAGAGGGAGAGGGAGGGGGAGGCGGCACTCCGGGAGACTCACCAACAAAAGGAGGACAAAGACAGCGAACAGCAGAGGTGGGATTTCTAGACTGCAAGAGAAGAAAAGTTAGATTTTGAAGAACAGGCCATGATCCTCCCCCTGAAGACCCCAAGAGGCTGACATCAGTGCACAGCGTCTCGTTTTCACCTCCACCATCTTCATAAAGCGCAGATGGAATCTGTCACTCTTCACACTGCTCTTGTGTGAGTAATAATAATGCACTTGGGCTTTCAAAGCTATGAAAAATTTACTTTTTTTAAAATATTGATTCTGAATCCCTGAAAGCTGCATTGTTCAATGAAGAAGAAGAAGAGGACCTCATCAAATATTGACCGGAGTTGTGATATCTAATATTGATATTTAATAGCTCACGAGGAACCCTTTGAACTTGAGGGTTTCTTTGTGTTCAGTGCTGTAAGCCGATGAGGAACTGTACGTTTATATTCTGCAGCCCTGAGTCCCACTCCGGCAAATAGTCCCGTTACGGTCGCTCACTATGCAATCAGCACACACACACACACACAGTTAGAAATGATTAGATTGTCACTGTCAAAGACGAGTGTACTGTTTGTGAAAGTGCAGTAAATAATATGTCCATGTGTAGATAAACATCTGCTTCTGTGGTTTATCGCTCACTAGTGGACAGTAGTTTGGGGGGGGGGGGATTTACAGGAAATCCACACAGGAAATCAAGCATCTGATAGTCGGTTATTAAACTGTTGCAGACAAACAGTTTTCCACACAATTTCAGCCACGCTGGATTCATTATGATTCACTGTTTGCTCGTCCACAACATCAAAGGCTTCTTCATCCACCGGTTTAACGGACACACGCAGCTGTTGTTCCTGATGAAACTGCTTTGACATCGTGGAATATGATTCTGTGGTTTGACTCATTTCCACAGCTATTTCAAAACGCATTTCCTGTTCAGGGAGGTATCAGGAAGACGTGTTAGAATAATGACGTGTGTCCTCAATAATATGATAAAAATGTGTTTTGGACTTCGGCAACTGTTCCAGCTTCCTGTCGGGAATCCGTCTCTTCATCTCACAGGATTGCGATGCGTTCAGACGACATTTGACAGAAAATCTTTGGCGTCTCGACAAGAAAAATGAGGTGTAAAAAAAGCTGAAGTCCTCAGGCAGGAGAGAGGAAATGAGTGGGACATTACACGTGCCAAGTGACAGCCAGGCAGCGCGAGCTGCGTATGATCAGAACGCGGCGCGTCTCTGCAGAAACGTCAGCGCGCGACTGATCCAGAAGGGACACGTGTCACCCGAAGGGACACCCGAGAGATCCGCGACAGACTTCATTTAACGACGGACTACATACAGACACACGTGTTACCACGTCAACAGCGACATAGTTAGACACAAATAAAATAACGGGAATTTAAAAAAAACCGTTTGAAATTGAAATGTGCAAAAGGACGTGTTGCCATTCCTCTGAGGCGGGCTGGGAGTGGAGGACGTCTCTGGACAGACGGTACGACGAGGACACCTAGTGTCACACATGTGCACTGCATCCAAGAGGATGACGTCACAACACAGCAGCTGGAAACAGTGGTGATGGGATAATAATATGATGTATAAGATAAGACCAATGAAACAAATTGAATAATGTGGCTGTGCAGATGTTTGCTGCTGTGGCTCACCATCACACCGTTTATGGCTCACATCCATTTTAATATTTATACGGCGGTAAAGGGACCACGGGCGTAGGTTTGGTTTCAGCATTGAACATTTTTGCCGTCAAACACTTTATTTCCTGCATTCTGGTGAATTGTTCTGCATCAATTTCTGGAGGAAAAGTCTGTTTTTTAAAGGAAAACACTAAATCCAGGCACTGTGTGACAAAATATGAAAATATTATGGAACATAATGCAGTAAAGCTCATAAGCATCCTGTATTCATTTCAAATATGTATTCTCCTGTAGATCAACTTTCTCATGTCATCTCTGCTGAGTCCTTTATATTCCCTCGCGTGTCTTTAGCTCTTTAAACGTGCGTCTGAACGACAGATGAGATTCATCTATTCATTTATGAACCGCTGGACTTTAATAGTTCCTGTGTTTCAGCAAGACTTATGTTCGTGTTCAAAACTTTATTCACAAACATCCCACATTTCTGTGTTCTCTGGACAGTCGAGAATAAAATTGTTATTTTATGGATCAGAAAAAAAGCCCTATAAAACCTAAACGAACTAAAATACTTTTGATGAGGCATAAATCTCACTGCTGTGTCTTATTGCCCACACAAATGTAAACTTCACCTGTGATAGAGCTTAATATTTCATCAGTATACGTCTCTGGTAGAGACCTGTCAATCACTGTAGCCCCGCCCTAAAGCATCCCCTGCTTTATGGTCTGTGTGACTCTAAATGGACCATAATGTACTAAATGAACATCATGCTGTATTGAAGAAGACTTGAAACTAGAGATTGAGACATAAACTCATGTTTACAATGTTTACTGAGGTAATAAATCAAGAGAGAAGTAGAGTCATTTTCTATAGACTTCTATACAACCAGAGGAGTCGCCCCCTGGTGGACACTAGAGAGAATGCACTTTTAAGAACCGGAGGTTGCCGCCTGCATTGCATGTTATATCTCCAAAGAGCGTAATATTTGACAGTAAAGTTTTGTGAAATGTGTCGTATGAAGCGAGAGCTCTGTATCCGGTAATCACGGAGCATCATTTTGTTTTCCATCATTTTCTGCAATTACGAACTTCACCATTTCCAATTCTTTGTGCATTCTTATTTATCAGTGACAAAGTGAGTTGTACCAGTTTAATAGCATCATATTCATGTTTTGTATATTATGGGAGAGGTTTGTTGCTCTTCTGAAGAGCTGATAACATGTCAGGAAATTACTGCTGCACAAAACTGTGTTACTTAATTGTCAGACAGGAAATGTTTAAACTCTTCAGGCCTCCACAAACACTTTACATACAAATAAGAAAAAACACAAAATCTTGACCATTGAAGGGAATCAAACACTGATGACACAAATCTCTGCTGAATATCCGAGTCATACAGAGATATCCAGCCGTAAAGATCATTTCCTTTCATTTGGGGACGATGCTGCAACGCTGCAGCTGCTCGTGACTTTCGGCGGTTTCCTGCTGTCCTTCTGGAGAACGGCAGCAAACAAGACAACAGCAGACATCCAGCATCACCGCCGGCAAAATCAACACAGCACAGAACCAGCAACTGTTGCTGATTAGAACAATACAGATACAGATATATTCTGTCATGAAAATGCTTTCAAATATCGAGATGAATTCATTTTATATGTGTTTGTAATGAGCCCGTTTCCTCCTGCTTTCTATCTCATTCTGTTTGCTGAATGAAAAACAAACATGTCGTTCATGTCCAGTAGAGTTAATGGTTCGTTCACTCATGCAGAGATCTTCATCATCCCTCAGCTTACATTTGGAAAATGAAAGACGTGAAACAAAATTGCAAGTGCTTGTTTTCTTTTTAAGGCAGCAGGTAATGAGACCTGAATCATATTCACGTTAAATCATCGAAAGACAAATGTAAGATAAATTACAACTTTAAAATGATTTAGAAAAGTGCAACAGAACTGGAGCAGCTTAATAACCTCTTGTTTGTTTTACAGTTCTACATCTGAGTGACTGGGTCATCGTCTGACAATGACATGTTGTAAATTCCGTCTCTCGCGGCGCCATTTCCCACCGTCTTCACCCGCGTCTCTTCTTCATCGTCCTCATCACCACTTGTCTTGTTCTTTTTGCTGAAAGAAAGGAGAAAACAAGACCGATTAAAATGATAAATAAGTAACGCATTTACAATCTCCTGCTTACCGTTTCTTTTGGACCGCAGAGGTAACGAGTAGACCGACGATGCCGGCGCCCACGGCGCCCATGACCACCCCGAACACGATGAGCCACTGAGGGGTGTCGGGGTTGACCGGTTCTACCAGGATCGGGGGGATGCCGATGAACTCCAGAGTTCTATCGGTTAGCAGAAAGGCACTGTTGATGCGGTTCCTGGACTTTCTATTGGGACAAATTAAAAAAGTTTGGATTTAAAATTTGAATACTGGCTGTTTTCAGGCCAACGTGTGTCAGTCAGAAGTCAGTTGATGCAACAGTGTGCAACTTAAAGGTTGTGCCAGAACTCGGGGAGATGCCTCCACAGGTAAGAGGCCTCCACAGGTAAGAGGCCTCCACAGGTCAGAGGCCTCCACAGGTAAGAGGCCTCCACAGGTCAGAGGCCTCCACAGGTCAGAGGCCTCCACAGGTGAGAGGCCTCCACAGGTCAGAGGCCTCCACAGGTAAGAGGCCTCCACAGGTAAGAGGCCTCCACAGGTAAGAGGCCTCCACAGGTAAGAGGCCTCCACAGGTAAGAGGCCTCCACAGGTGAGAGGCCTCCACAGGTGAGAGGCCTCCACAGGTAAGAGGCCTCCACAGGTAAGAGGCCTCCACAGGTCAGAGGCCTCCACAGGTCAGAGGCCTCCACAGGTCAGAGGCCTCCACAGGTAAGAGGCCTCCACAGGTCAGAGGCCTCCACAGGTCAGAGGCCTCCACAGGTAAGAGGCCTCCACAGGTAAGAGGCCTCCACAGGTCAGAGGCCTCCACAGGTCAGAGGCCTCCACAGGTAAGAGGCCTCCACAGGTAAGAGGCCTCCACAGGTCAGAGGCCTCCACAGGTCAGAGGCCTCCACAGGTAAGAGGCCTCCACAGGTCAGAGGCCTCCACAGGTCAGAGGCCTCCACAGGTAAGAGGCCTCCACAGGTAAGAGGCCTCCACAGGTCAGAGGCCTCCACAGGTCAGAGGCCTCCACAGGTCAGAGGCCTCCACAGGTCAGAGGCCTCCACAGGTCAGAGGCCTCCACAGGTAAGAGGCCTCCACAGGTAAGAGGCCTCCACAGGTAAGAGGCCTCCACAGGTAAGAGGCCTCCACAGGTAAGAGGCCTCCACAGGTCAGAGGCCTCCACAGGTCAGAGGCCTCCACAGGTCAGAGGCCTCCACAGGTAAGAGGCCTCCACAGGTCAGAGGCCTCCACAGGTAAGAGGCCTCCACAGGTAAGAGGCCTCCACAGGTAAGAGGCCTCCACAGGTCAGAGGCCTCCACAGGTAAGAGGCCTCCACAGGTCAGAGGCCTCCACAGGTCAGAGGCCTCCACAGGTCAGAGGCCTCCACAGGTAAGAGGCCTCCACAGGTCAGAGGCCTCCACAGGTAAGAGGCCTCCACAGGTCAGAGGCCTCCACAGGTCAGAGGCCTCCACAGGTCAGAGGCCTCCACAGGTAAGAGGCCTCCACAGGTAAGAGGCCTCCACAGGTAAGAGGCCTCCACAGGTCAGAGGCCTCCACAGGTCAGAGGCCTCCACAGGTAAGAGGCCTCCACAGGTCAGAGGCCTCCACAGGTAAGATGCCTCCACAGGTCAGAGGCCTCCACAGGTCAGAGGCCTCCACAGGTCAGAGGCCTCCACAGGTAAGAGGCCTCCACAGGTCAGAGGCCTCCACAGGTCAGAGGCCTCCACAGGTCAGAGGCCTCCACAGGTCAGAGGCCTCCACAGGTCAGAGGCCTCCACAGGTAAGAGGCCTCCACAGGTCAGAGGCCAGGAGGCATCCAGACAGTTTAAACTGGCGCAACACAAGAGTCCACGATGTTATTAGAGCTTCTTAATCACCGACAGAGACCTCACCTGATTGTTGCTTTATAGCTCATAACACATAATCGTCAATACTGCAGCAATATCATAGCAGGACTATTTGATGTGAAGCCTGCATTTCCGCAGTGAGGTATCCCAAATGAATGTTATTACGTTCTTTATAAAAAAAATTACATTTAAATTAACACCAATATCACACGCTAGCTAAGCTAACGGTTATATTCAGGAGTTTAGCGTTACAGCTTTACAGCCTTGCTTGGTCTGGTATGAGCTTACATGGCGGCTAGTTTTAGCTGATGTTAGCAAAATAACACATTAACATGTTAGCATAATAACATGTTTGTCTTTATAAAAATGAAAAGTTATATTCACACCAATACAACACATGCCAGCCTGGATAACAGTTATATTCAGGAGTGTACAGCTACCACAGCCTGATATGGTCTGGTATGAGCTTATATGGCGGCTAATATTAGCTAATGTTAGCAAAATAAAACACGAACACGTACACATTCTTCTTCATGAGAAGTGAAAAGTTGAATTTCCACCAATACAACACATGCTAGCTTAGCTAACAGTTATACTCAAAGGTTCACAGCTACAGCCTACTTGGTCTGTATGACCAGTAGTTTATGGAAGCTAACGTTAGCTAATATTAGCATAATGCTGTGTAACTGACATCCTCATCTCTATCTAATTGCGCTTATGTTATCTGCTTCACTGCATTTTAATATTTACCGTTATCTCTCAGCTGTAGTCTCACAGACGTGTTTAATTGACTGCTTATCTGGAACCACATGAGTCATTTGTCATCTCGGTACTATTTCTAAGGGCCATGACAAAAACAATTTGTGTAACCAATAAATGGTTTCACCCACAGTACACAGTACTACAGTTACAGCAATGATCCCCACGTATTAAGACAATGTCACTATAGAACTGCATCAAACCCAAACATGACACATGAAGGTGAATGTGACCTCTGACCTCTCTGAAAGAACGACCAAAGAGAAAATAAATCGTATTTCTGAAGATGGATTCAAAAGGAGGAGCAGATGATTACCTCACAGCCTCCTCCACATCGCTTCTACCGACGAGGAGTGAAGAGTTGAGCGGCGACGTCACCACGAACCAGAAGGACACTCTGGGAGTCTCACCGCACACAACGATGTTCGACACGCTGGTGGAGTTTCACAATAAAGACCACACATCAGTGCCATAACACGTCCATAAACCATGAGTCACGACTTCCTTACGGTAAAATCAGAAGATAGCAGCTCTACTGTTATTGTGCCTGTTTTAAAGCACGAAGGTGTTCTTACTTGTAGTGTTGGCCGTCGGAGTGACTCCTCATGGCAAACGCCAGAGTTGCTCGGAAGAGGAACATTTCGTTTTCATTCCAAACATACTGCAACGACAACAACACATCATGTGCTGCTTTTAAGAAAAAAACCCTTTAAGGTTAATTGATCACCAGTTTGGACCTTGACCTCATAATAAGCAAACACACACACACACACACACACTCACACACACACTCAGTGAATCCTGGACAACATTCAGCATATTACTATTCATAAGAGCAGCTGGTTGCATCAATGATCAGTTGATTATGAACAATATATTATTGTTACAGTATTAAAACAACATGCAAAACAGTAAAAGACAGCTCCTGTGTATGCTCTGATGCTTTGATGGTTCTGTGCAGGCGGATGGATATTTAATTGCATACGTACAGCTTGATCTCCCAGAGCGGTGTTGATGCTGAGTCGGACTTTGTAGCCATCTGAGGCCTCTGTGAAGATATTTGAATGCACTGTTAGAGCTTAACATCGTGTTATTTCCTCACAGAGTTGCAGAAAGCCAACGCACGCATTTTTCAGAGTAATTGTTGATGTCACATGGAGGCAAAGTGTCGAATCCAATTTGGTTTCAGATTAGAAAGCTGCATTCCACACCTGAGTGGAAACAACAATATCCTGTGTTGTTTCTGATCTCGGTCGGGTAAAAACAAAGTGAACACGACGTCTTATAAGCTGCCTCACCTGACATACACAGCTGCTGTGCCGAAGCAGACGACAGACAAAGCAGGACGAAGATCTGTTCCAACATTTCCAACAGAGAACAAGAAAGCTGAATCAGTGAAATGTTGCAAAGAGGCCGGAGTGAAACGCAGTGACTTCCAGGAGGTCAGCACTGGAGTCAGTGGATGGAAGTCTTCAGGGTTAATGGTTAAACCAGGACACACCTCCACTGACCCGCCTCTTCCTGAACCAGCTGCACAACATGGGAACTGGGAAGTGTTCAGTGGAAGGTGCTACTATTTGATCAAGATATCAAGATAGGAGAGAGAGAGAGAGAGAGAGAGGGAGAGAGAGAGAGAGAGAGAGAGAGAGAGAGAGAGAGAGACAGAGAGAGAGAGAGAGACAGAGAGAGAGAGAGAGACAGAGAGAGAGAGAGAGAGAGAGAGAGAGAGAGAGAGACAGAGAGAGAGAGAGAGA
>NC_136637.1:30003159-30096937 GCF_949748355.1 Melanostigma gelatinosum
AAAAAGAAAATAGCTGCCGTGTTGTTCTGGACCTGGAAAGCATAATAAAGCGCATACCGAGGCGGATTACCACGGCTCATCTGAAGCAGCAACAGTTTCTCAGCTTCTCTTTCGCTCTCACTCATCTTGTGTTTTGGATTCTTGGCCTCAGTAAAACCCGGGCTCACGTCAGGTTTATTAAAACCTGACGTGAATGTGGGAACCCGTGAGACGGTGCCGGGACCATCTGTGACCCTGCAGATGGCCCTGCTTGGTAAAGTGGGCCACGGTTAGGACCCTGTGGTCTACCGAGGACGGACAATGGAGATTAAGGGTGTCTGATCTCTTGGTTTTAAGGGAGGGGGGGGGGGGGCACTGTTGTTTTATCCACATCTAGGAGTTGAACATGAGCCCTGTCTCTGCAGCCAAAAACACCACCGACGTGTCTTTAGTCTTCAGTGATGAAGCTTAACATCCGCATTGACTCGGCAGTGATGGAAACACGACACAGGTCAGACAGATGATGTACGAACATAGAGTTAATACGCTCTCTTTAAGACGCCTCCGTCTTGAAGAGAGAGGCGTATTTACAGAACACAAGTCATCTCGTGTTCAGGAGAGTTGAGTCTCTGGAAGCTTCTCTTGTTCGGAGGCCGTTTGTCCTGCGATGCCTTCTGTTGTGTCTTTTTATGGAGGCTTTTTATTGTGGAGCCAGGCTGAGGAAGAGAGCATTGAATGAAACTAATCATTCACAGAGGTCTTTTCTCTTCTTTTTATTGCTGCATTGCTCCACATGGAGCTCACTCTCCCACACCCTGTGTTCTTGGTTGTTGTTGATGTTGGTTCTCCGCCAAAGACTCAAAGATCTCTGTGAGCTCACCCTGCCAGAGAGGAACGCAGAGCTGAGAGTACGCTGCAGGGAAGGAGGAGGGATTAGACGTAGGACGTAGCACATAGGGACGATATGACAATTATGATTCACCATATTATCCAAAGAATCTTCAAAATGCGGCACATTCACACCCAGAAAACACACTTCCTGTTTCGCTGTGCTGGCACAAATATGAAGAGGGTGAAAGTAGCGAAGGAGCCGTGAAGAAGAAGATTGAGATGAATCTGTGTGTGTGTGTGTGTGTGTGTGTGTTTTGAGCTTGAACACAGAGTTTCTCTTCCCACAGATTTAGTGTTCATGACCTCTGCCCCCAGAATACCTGAGTAATGTGAGCCGGTGGGAAAGGATCCGGGATGAAGGACTGATTTACCTTCATCCTCCTCGTCCGTGAAACACCTTCTGATTTATGACCTCATGTGAGGGAAGGAAGTCCGTGACATCATCAGATGGATATCTGAGGATATGATATCTCCGTGATAACAGTCTATAACTGTAATTTACGGTCGGATCAAATGTCTTGAACTGAAGCTCTTAAGCTCTTAAACCCTTTGATGATCAGATTGCTCCTCGTCATAATAATCACATTTCATGCTGAACAGACGATGAAAGACATCATTTACACGACATGTGTATAGTGGGAAACAATCAAACTCCGAGATATTATTATGAAACTTCCCCAGTTCATTACTGACATTAAGACAAGTATTTAATGTAGTACAAGTTTTCTCAAATGGTATGTGTAAATATGCAAATGAGGCATTATGTCATGGTAACGCTTTGCATGAGTACCAGCGTGTCTGGCTGTGGTGTCGGTCAGAGCTTCTGTTCTGTTGAAGCCTGGAGGCATCACACAGAGGAACATGTCTGTGTGATGAAGTCATGTGCAGCTTCTTCTGTGAAGCGCTCTCCCAGCAGCTGCTTCCTCGTCCTCCATCTGTGAAATGTAGACGCTCAACGCCGGCCTTTTGTTGCTCCGCGGCGATGGCACTGACCCCGGGGGGTCCGCGGTTTGAATCCCGCTCTTGGATAGACCCATTGTGAAGATATAGCACAGTCTCTTCTCATTTAATTGTGGACCAGGTGTGATCCACAAGTGAGCGGAGGGAAGTGGAGGTCTGTTGTCGCTGCAGCCTGAGAAACTTTATTTACTTTGTGAACAGAATGACGTCGTGTCTCCTGCAGAGAAACCGGCTGAGCACGTTTGAAAGACAAACATTTGATCTCAACAATCTGTGGTTCACAGCTGAAGGACCTACAGTGACCGACGTGGTCCGTTGAGCGAGTAGTTGGACTCGTTCAGTCCGCTGCATGTGGCTGCAGGAGGCTGTGATCGACCTCTACTCGTCAGTTCGTCTTCACACGTGTTTGTAGAACTACTGGAGGACGTTTCTACACATCATGCTCTCATGTTAATCTCTGCAGCTGTTCATCTATACTCGCGTCTCAGCTGCGTCCTGAAGCCGCTATTTACTCTTCAAGTCTGTTTTTATACAGACAATATGTGGGTAAACATGAGGTTGATGGCCAATAAAACATCATTACTCGACCACATATTCTAGGGCTTCATCAGTTTCATTCTCATCATCAGACGTTGTTCTTTGGTTGTATTGTTTCTGATGTAATGTAGGTTTGAATATGAGTTCTATGTGATGATATTGTTGAATATTCCTATGACTCTATTAGATACATCGTGTACTCAGTTATGCCTTTCTGCCGCTAGAATACAACAACTTGCTGGTTTAATTGAAAAATGAATGAAGAAACATTTCCCACATTCTTTCATTGAACAAATTGAACATGATTTCATTCGACAGTGCAGTTTTCCCCGGATGCTCTCTTTTGAATAACTCGAAAAAAAGTAATATTGCCGCCTTTAAAGATGCCGTAAAGTTGACGTAAAGTTGACATTGACGCAACGTAAAGTTGTCTTAAAGTAGGTGTACAGTTGCCGTAAAGTTGACGCAAAGTCGACGTAAAGTTGACGTAAAGTTGACATTGACGCGACGTAAAGTTGTCTTAAAGTTGGTGTACAGTTGCTGTAAAGTTGATGTAAAGTTGACGCAAAGCCTACGTAAAGTTGACGTAAAGTTGACATTGACGCGACGTAAAGTTTTCTTTACGTCAACGCAAAGTTGAAAGTCGATGTAAAGTTGATGTAAAGTTGATGTAAAGTTGGCGCAAAGTTGACGTAAAGTTGACGTAAAGTTGACGTAAAGTTGACGTAAAGTTGACGTAAAGTTTACGTAAAGTTGACGTAAAGTAGTCGTAAAGTTGATGTAAAGTTGACGTAAAGTAGGCGTAAAGTTGATGTAAAGTTGGCGTAAAGTCGATGTAAAGTTGACGTAAAGTTGACGTAAAGTTGACGTAAAGTTGACGTAAAGTTGATGTAAAGTTGCCGTAAAGTTGGCGTAAAGTTGTCGTAAAGTGGTCGTAAAGTTGATGTAAAGTTGACGTAAAGTTGGCGTAAAGTTGATGTAAAGTAGGTGTAAAGTTTATGTAAAGTTGGCGTAAAGTCGATGTAAAGTTGACGTAAAGTTGACGTAAAGTTGACGTAAAGTTGACGTAAAGTTGACGTAAAGTAGTCGTAAAGTTGATGTAAAGTTGCCGTAAAGTTGGCGTAAAGTTGTCGTAAAGTTGATGTAAAGTTGATGTAAAGTTGATGTAAAGTTGACGTAAAGTTGACGTAAAGTTGATGTAAAGTAGGCGTAAAGCTTATGTAAAGTTGGCGTAAAGTCGATGTAAAGTTGACGTAAAGTTGGCTGACCTGACGCTGACTGAATGCTTCGGCTTCACAGCAGCTTTTATCGCCTCATTCGCTGCATCACAATGTGGAGAAACACTTCTATATTTACATTAGACATAAAAGTGTGTTTGTCAGACTTTTTTTCTCCTTTTATTCACATTGTCCGTCTGTTGACCGCGTGAGCAGAGAACTGACTCATGACCGGTGGATTTAATTGGCTCTCGGTGACGGACTGGATTGTTGCGACGGTGTTGCTCATATGTTGACATGGACGGATGTCAGCGGCGTTGATCTCTTGACACAAAGAAGCTTTTCAGCACGCAGCCTTCAGAGGAGACGGAGTGTTTTGTGATGTCACAGAGGAGGTCAGGGGTCACATGAATCTCACATCGAACTTTGCAGAATGTGAAGATGTTTTAAAGAACAGAGTGAATCCTCACTTATAAACCTGCCGTGCAGTGAATAAGCATATTCCCCCGATGCTCTGGATTATGACGTTTTATTTAATCTGTCCTTCATGACGCTCTGGGATTTATTCGAATGAGTCGCTTCAGGCCTGTTTGAGCCTGCTGGTTTTTTAAACCTCTGCAAAGTTGTTTTTGTTGTGTTGTCGTCACGCCACACGGCTCACGTTGGTCACGCTCGTCGCTGTGAGTCGAGGAATATAACCTCTGCAGTCCTGACATTCCCGAAGCCCTCAGGGTGAAGGGGGGGGGGGATGTGTGTCCATCTTGGCTTTTACTCTCCTTGTGAGGTCACAGAGCTGTCGGAGGCGTCGCTCTGTTCATTTTTGTTTCCTGACACGCTTCACGACACAAACGCAACATTTTTTACACCGTGACTCTGAGGGTCTCCTGTCTTCATCGCCGTGACTCTGAGGGTCTCCTGTCTTCATCACCATGACTCAGAGGGTCTCCTGTCTTCATCGCCGTGACTCAGAGGGTCTCCTGTCTTCATCACAGTGACTCAGAGGGTCTCCTGTCTTCATCACAGTGACTCAGAGGGTCTCCTGTCTTCATCACCATGACTCTGAGGGTCTCCTGTCTTCATCACAGTGACTCAGAGGGTCTCCTGTCTTCATCACCATGACTCATGTTTGTCAAACACACACCAGAGGATTGCTGGTTTTAGGCTAGTTTAAGGCTAACTCCACACTGCTACGTCTTCATTTTAAGATAAGATAAGATGATCCTTTATTAGTCCCTCAGTGGGGAAATTACAGGATTACAGCAGCGTTGCTCACAAGTAAATAAAATAAAAGATAAAAATCAAGTAATATCAAGTAATATAATAAACTAAAACAGTAGACAGTAAAACAGTAATAAAATAAGACAGTAAGAAGAATATTAAATAAATATCCAGTATATACAGAATATACAAACGGATCAGATAAATACTTAAACGTATTGGATATTGCACGGATTAGCTCTTGCACCAGGTGAATGAATTAAAGTTAAAGTGTTGAGAGTGTTCAGAGTGTTCGTGTTCAAAAGTGTTCAAGTGTTCGTAGTCTACCGCGCATTACAGCGCATATCTCACGCTACGTTTACGTCCAGTGTCGCGGTTTGAAACTTGTAGTCTGCACATGCTCAGTACAGACCCGGGATCTAGTGACCAGTGAATTAACTCTCAGAAACCTGATCCAGCATTTATCCAGATACTACTCCCGCGATCATTTTATTTTTATAATAAGATATATATTTCTTAAATATATTTATATTTTACATTAAAATATATTACATTTATATATATATATATTGAGACACCGTGTCCAACATTTTGGACAAACAATAGCCTGTTTCTATGAAAGACAACAACAGAACCCTGTGTGTATTTATTTACCTCAGACCCGTTAATCTGGTCGGCCCTAATCTCTCGTTAGGCGACACACTTCTGTCCCTGTGAAGTCGGGTGTCGCTGCCGGTGACCCGTTATCGAGGCAAAGACAAAGCATCTGTCCCCTTAATTAATATTCAATCACAAGCTCCGCCCCCAGAAACCAGCGAGAGTGACATCTGGTGTGTTGTGGGTCGAACTTATAATCGCATGTTTTATTCAAACATAAGCCGTTTGTACTTTGATTCATCTCAAAGACTCGACTGCACATTTATCTCTGAGCCGAGCAGCTTTCAGCAATCTTTCAAATCGGTGGACGAGCTGAGGGAAGGACTGTTTCAACACTTTGTGAAAGACATCCACTTGGTTTATTGTCGAGAGTTAGATGACGGGATTGTTAGCGTTCTCATGTCTACATCTTGTAGCCTTAGCTTAGCATAAAAACTATAAATGTCAAGCCTAGCTCTGTCCAAAGGTAACAAACTACCATGAAGAAAGGGAACATGTGCATCTAACAGCCTCCTCGACTGACACTAACAGAATGAAAACACATCGTTCGATTTAAACTGAAAACTCAAGTTCTTTGTTCTCAGTCACTTGCTGCACACCGTACAAAAGATGCAGTTTTCACATGAAAACAGTTCAAATGGTTATGAAAGGAAGCGTTTTGGTATTAAACATTTGCCTTGATTTGATCGGCTTCAGTAGTTCTGTTAACGTCACAAACAAATGTTAAAATCGATGAAACTGACAAAGAACCAGATGCACCTGAACGAGAGCTGCTCTTTTTTTATTACTTTTTCAATTTAATTGCAATAAACGGATAAAAATGATGCTGAAATGTCGACATAATGATGCTGATTTGTAAATAGTGTGAATTCATGTTTTGTTATTTCTCTCCGCAAGATGACAAACGAACAACTTTTAAAATACTTGTTTTCTGAATGTAGTTCTGTTCGATCGGTGCTATGCTAAGCTAACATTGTAGCAGCTCCATCAACACTCAAAATAACATCACCTTGGCGTAAAAACAGCAGAGTGGTTGTTTGTACCATGTGGTTTATACTCGTACATTTATACACATAGTTCCTGGTCTGACAGGAGAATCTCAGCGCCGATGGGCTTTAACGACACAGCGTCACACGAGCTACAATGTTAGCATAGCCTAGCTAGCACCGATCAACCCGACCTCCATTCAGACAACGAGCATTTTAACAGCTGTTTGCTTCTCGCCTTGAGGAGAGAACTGACAAAACATGAATTCAGACTTTTTCATAAATCGTTATGTCGTTGTTTCGTTATTTTGGCAGCATTTTTATCCGTTTATTGCAGTTTAATCACAGCAGAATTGTCTATTTTATGTTAATACAGCTGTCGTAAACCAACCGCCCGGCAGGAAACGTGCGTCTTCGCATTGACTTTGTATGTTATCGCATCGCACGAATAATCCGCTTTGTGTTCGCTGTGAACACGGCATCAAAGATACGTCTTTCGGAACGTCAAGCGTTGGTTTCTTCTTCAGTGACGTCCATCGTTTCTTGACCTGGCTTTGTGAAGATGCCAATTAAAAACCCCAAAAATCTCATTGTGTCTTCAAAGGAAGTTCATTTCTGCACGACTGGCTTGTGTTCGGCGTCTCTAAAAGCATTGTTGGCTCTCCCCTCGCATTCTTGCAGCTCTGACCACACAAGTAGGGAGGAGAGACGGAGGAGTCGTCAAATATTTGCTCGGTACATTTTTTCATGTTTGAGCGTGAATATCTGCAGCATCAGGAGGCAGATTAACGAAGGTCCGACGGTCTGTTCGGCTCTCTGAGTTTGATCAACAGTCACTGAATCGGTGAAGTTTGGAGCTCGTAGATGACGAAACCGACCGAGTCCGTCCACGTGATAGAAGCCCGTTTAATGAGAGGGGCTGCTGGTCACGCATAACTGAGTCTGGGGTCTCTCACAGGTGGAGAAAGGACATCTTTTACCCCTCCACCCATCACCCTCCCCCGTTTACACACACACATCTCTACCTTTTCTACTTGAGAAAGCAGCCATTGGTTTGGTAGATCCTTCTTCTTAAATCTCTCTTTGAACCAAGACTGCAGTTACAGATTAAATGGAAAATTCTGCCCACAAAAAAACCCAAAATTGGTTTAAAATTGACATGAAAATATGGTAGTTTCATAATGAAGCACACAGTTTGAATATTACACTTTAATTACCAATATAAGAGAGTGTAGTGAAGTCAGTGCTTCATGTCCTAAAGCTGCATTCTCTCTAGTGTCCACCAGGGGGCGACTCCTCTGGTTGTATAGAAGTCTATAGAAAATGACTCTACTTCTCTCTTGATATTTGCATCTCTGTAGTTTTGATGCGAGGAGTATTTTGCATTTGGTGATCAACACGTTGGCGACATTGAGTTTCGTGATCCATCCAGATGAGTTCAAACACTCGACGTTTAGCAGACGTCTGCAATCACACGGAGCTGGAGGGTCAAATTACAGCCGGCCGTTAAAATACATGGAAAATGAAGGAGGGCTGTAATTGTACCCAGATATACTTTACCTTTAGTTTAGTCTGTGTGTGTCCCTCTGTCTCTCTCTGTCTCTCTCTGTCTCTGTCTCTCTCTGTCTCTCGCTCTCTATCTCTCTGTCTCTCTCTATCTCTGTCTCTCTATCTCTGTCTCTCTCTCTCTCTCTGTCTCTCTCTCT
The DNA here is from genome assembly GCF_949748355.1 of Melanostigma gelatinosum. Classification (NCBI taxonomy): domain Eukaryota; kingdom Metazoa; phylum Chordata; class Actinopteri; order Perciformes; family Zoarcidae; genus Melanostigma; species Melanostigma gelatinosum. Next base: position 30,011,311 of record NC_136637.1, read on the forward strand.
CTATCTCTGTCTCTCTCTATTCTCTCTCTCTCTATCTCTGTCTCTCTCTATCTCTGTCTCTCTCTGTCTCTCGCTCTCTATCTCTCTCTCTCTCTATCTCTGTCTCTCTATCTCTGTCTCTCTGTCTCTCTCTCTCTATCTCTGTCTCTCTCTCTCTCTCTGTCTCTCTCTCTCTATCTCTGTCTCTCTATCTCTGTCTCTCTCTCTCTCTCTCTCTCTCTCTCCTCTCTCTCTCTCTCTCTCTCTCTCTCTCTCTCTCTCTCTCTCTCTCTCTCTCTCTCTCCTCTCTCTCTCTCTCTCTCTCTCTCTCTCTCTCTCTGTCCTCACTCACACAAGTTTCAGGGGATTTCATGAGTGAGCGGAGAGAAGGATTCTCCGGTTCAGGATCGTGTGATAATCCGGACCGGAGTCGGCAGTAGAGCTGCTTGTATTTTGTTACTGCCCTACTACTGCATACTACATACTACTGTATGTTTGCAAACAAGAAGAAAGAAGAAAATGATTCAGTTTGTTGTTCTTTGTTTTTGTGTTTGCGTCCTTCAGTTTGTGCAGAAAGAGACTGAAGAAGATGTTTATTTCAGTCATTATGATCCTGAAATGAGCAATTAGAGGAGGAGACAATGAAATCATCTTGCTTGGTTGGCTTCGGTATGGAGGTCGCAACCCCCCTAAAGACGCACACACACACACACACACACACCACACACACACACACACACACACACACACACACACACAGCAGAGGACGAGGATGACCACACACACACACACAGTGACAATGCAGAGCGACGCCATTGGCTAACAGACCACGCACTCCCGGCCAATAGCAGCACACAACTTTAAAATGTGCAGCCTCACTTTTTTTCCAATATAATCAACGTGGTTTTGTTTAACGAACCAAATCTAAGCATCCTCTCAGTGGAATGGGACTTTTAGTTTTTTCAAAATGCAAGAAATAGTCCGAATCAATCAGGGGCTTGTTATTGATCTCAGTGAGATCAGAGGAGGGTGTTTAAATCCTGTCATGTCAGTTTTACTTTCGGTTACATAACTTGAGAGAAGTCGGGGGAGGCGGGGGCGGGGGGGGGGGGGGCCCGCGGTGACCTCATCGTCTCTTGGCAGAGAGAGTCCACTTCTGAGGAACTTTCTGGGAAGTTGGATGTGTGTTTGAAACGTGAGAGCTTAGAGGAAATATCCTCATAACTAACGAGAAAAACCCTAAAAACGTTTCTTTAGTGTCGAGGAATTCTCCTGATCCTTAAAACATCCTTTATCTCCATGTTTTATCAATAAATACTCGACAGGTGAGTCACAACATGAACTGGTTGTAAAGGTCTTTAAATGCAGCTATTTTTATCATTGATTATTTGGTTATTAAGTTAAATGTACTGTGAGACATGGACAGTGTGTCGCCTGTGATCACAGAGGTCAATGGGGTTGAGCTCAGGTCTTTGTTCTCTTGGTCGGACACGGAGCTCTCTGGGTAAAAACAGAAACCATCTGGAGAAAGGTGAACACGCTTCGACCTGAACCAAAGCTGGAGGCTAAACTCTACTCAGCCCGTCTCACAGAGAGACCGGGACTTAGACTGGGATGCAACTCGTTGTTGGGCAACTCTTCATCTTTATTGGACAAATCAGTGAAGAGTGAAGATGTCGAACTCTGTTCAAATACAAGAATTAATGATCTAAAATCCCCATTTTATGTAAACTTTTATGGAGTGAAAACACGCTGAAAGGGTTAAAGTTGTGAGACGAAAACACGGCGTGGTAGAGACCTGTCAATCAGCGTGTAGCCCCGCCCTAAAGCATCCCCTGCTTTATGGTCTGTGTGACTCTAAATGGACCATAATGTACTAAATGAACATCATGCTGTATTGAAGAAGACTTGAAACTAGAGATTGAGACATAAACTCATGTTTACAATGTTTACTGAGGGAATAAATCAAGAGAGAAGTAGAGTCATTTTCTATAGACTTCTATACAACCAGAGGAGTCGCCCCCTGGTGGCCACTAGACAGAATGCAGCTTTAACACATGAAGCTTTGGCTTCACTCTGCAGACCCGGAGGTCGCTGCCTGGTTGTGACTCGGCTCCTCTCAGTGCCCTTTGGCCCTTTGGCTGCCATCGTACTGCAGGAATCTGCGGTCGGACTTGGCGCTGAGCTTTGCCGACTCTGCCCAGTCTGCGTTTAAATCCCGAGCCAAAGAATCCATTAACAACACAGTTTGTGTGTTTTTAACGAGAATTCAGCCGGCTCGTCAACAAGATGTGGTCCGGCGGAGAGATGTGACTTCACGAGTGGGTTAATGTGTGAACTGTACGCAGCGCAACGCGCTCACAAAGAGGTCAGACGAGTGTGACGGCTTTCTTTAAAGGGGGAAACAGATAATGCGGAGCAGAGCTTCAGAAGTTGGAGAAAGTAATGAAGAAATTCCTCTCCTCCCCCGCTGGTCCTCCCCTCCCCCTCCCCCGTTCTTCACCTCTTTGTAGATGCCCTCCTCCCCCTTTCTTGACTGGCCTCCTGTGCCTGGTTTGTCCTGATGTTATGGGGAGGGACGGGCAGTACTCCTGGGAGTCCCCCAAGCCTCAGCTTACGTGAAGGCGTGCTCTGACCGGAGTGTGATCTATATAAGGTAAAAGAACAGAGCCTCAGATCATAGAGGGGGGGGGGCATGCGGTTCATAAACAGGAGTCCACCTTTTGATGTGCACGTCCACTGATCCATGAAGAATCCTGCAGGAATCTCTCTCACACCCTGCTCCGCATACACAGCTACTCAAACTCGTCCACGTTTCATTCACACACACAATGTCCAGTGACATGTGGTCATCTCCATGGTGATGTGTGTTGGTCACGCTGTAGCGCTGTGATGTGTGGAACTAGCTGTAGCCAAATTTGCACATTATAAAAAAGAAAATCTGCCAAAAAGAGAATGCGAATAAGTGTTTGTGTCTATCCACGAAGGTTGTGTGAATATTAGGATCTGGTTCAGCGGAATAAGCATTAAGCATCAATTCTCCTGGAAATGTGTGTTAAAGCTGCATTCTCTCTAGTGGCCACCAGGGGGCGACTCCTCTGGTTGTATAGAAGTCTATAGAAAATGACTTTACTTCTCTCTTGATTTATTACCTCAGTAAACATTGTAAACATGAGTTTATGTCTCAATCTCTAGTTTCAAGTCTTCTTCAATACAGCATGATGTTCATTTAGTACATTATGGTCCATTTAGAGTCACACAGACCATAAAGCAGGGGATGCTTTAGGGCGGGGCTACATGCTGATTGACAGGTCTCTGCCAGAGAGTTGTCCGTCAGAACTTTAACTCTTTCAGTGTGTTTTATCATCATTTTGGCTCCACCCTCTTGTGTCACTTCTGATTTAAAAAAAAACAAGATGGCGACGGCCGAAATACCGAACTCAAGGCTTCTAAAGATCAGTGAACAAACCCAATTGTATTATTGTGGATTGACTATTGCAATTAACACGTGAGAACATATCATGAGCTGTTTATTTCTGGGCATATGCTACTCTCTGTGTTAGAGAAGCAACTGAGTCCAGCTGCACACACCTGGTTGTTACGAGACGCTCGTCATATTCGTTGACTAACCTTCAAATGTCTGACGAGGTCCGTGGTGTTGGCACGTTTTGTTGCGTTCCTCTTTGAGTATCGTCTTCTTCAGACACCCGGTAGAGCGACGCATTTAGAAATAGTCTTCGTGATCACCGATCAAACTATTTAGAGTGAATATTGTCGTGAACAACGAGCTGGTGGAGCCCCAAAACAGAGCTGAAAGAGGAGTCGGTGTATTCGGCCACATCCAGTCATCGGATGGATGCTAATGTTGCTCCATGTTTGCTTCATGTTGCCAACATGTTGGCAGCATCTACTCGACACGCTGATGATAATGTTGGTGTTTTTGTTATTTACTGCAGAGGTCGCGCTCACCGAATATTTTTCCATCTGAAGAGATATATTGGACTATAATCACACACTCTTTTCAATAGCATATGTCTTATTATGACGTTCATGATGGATTAAGACAGAGAAGGTCCAGCGCAGCCGGTCGTTCTGCTGCTGTGAAGCTTCTTTAAAGGTTTATCGTCTGAGCCTGACGGAGCGTGAGAAGAGACTTTCCACTGCAGACGAAGGGCTGCAGAACTCTTTCCCTTTCTTTCAGCGTGTTCCTCTAAACCTACATTTGATGAGCTGGAGCTCAGGAACATCTGACTCCAGATGAAACTCGACCCCGATGGGAATGTCCACCTCTGGAAACTCGATATGCTCGCTCTGTGAAGTACAATGCAGCTGCTGGGATCAGGCTCGCTGCCCCGCCGGGAGGCTTCTTGGTGACTTCTGATATTTAGGAAAGGCGAGGCAGCCGGGACGCCGGGGCCGCGGTCGGTTGTGTGAGGATTCAGTTTCCTCGAACACACCGGAGGCCTTAACGGATCCACATCCAGAGTCGCTGACTCAGCAGCTTCGTGGAAAACGTCCACAGCAGAAACACAGTGATCGCAGCCAAGAGTAACGAGAGCTTTCCTCTCCTGACGGGAGATTCAGTGACGGTCGGCCGTGTGTAGCGCGTTCAGCCGCTGGGACGCATGAGAAGTGTTTCCGTCACACGTTCCTCGAGGGGCCGACAGTCTTTACTTTCTCTTTCCTTCTTCTTTCTGAACAAGACAACTTAAAATACAATATCTGAACAAGTAAACCATGAAGGAACTGCTGGTTGTGTCTGTGTGTCACAGCCTGATGCCTCCTCTTCCTCTGAGCCATCGCGCTCCATCACAACACATCAGTGAGCCTCCCTGTTGTTCCCTGTTGTTTCCTTCATCACGTGAACACGCTCGAGTTCATTCTGACCCCCAATCGCACATACAAACACTCGCTGGAGCACCAAACGTGGACATTCAGACACGCTGTTGGTCCTTCGATTGAATCAAGTGATTTATATGAACATTCAACCTATTTCTGCACCGTCTGTAAACACTGACTCGCTTTTGGAGCCTCGAGTGGCTGTTTGAGGAACTGCAGTTTCTGGCGCTTTAGCGTCGGATTGGTTCTTCACGCTTTGGTTCTTCACGCTTTGGTTCCTCACGCTTTGGTTCTCACGCTTTGGTTCTTCACGCTTTGTCTGGTCCTCACGCTTTGGTTCCTCACGCTTTGGTTCCTCACGCTTTGGTTCCTCACGCTTTGGTTCCTCACGCTTTTGGTTCCTCACGCTTTGGTTCCTCACGCTTTGGTTCCTCACGCTTTGGTTCCTCACGCTTTGGTTCTTCACGCTTTGGTTCCTCACGCTTTGGTTCCTCACGCTTTGGTTCTTCACGCTTTGGTTCTTCACGCTTTGGTTCTTCACGCTTTGGTTCCTCACGCTTTGGTTCCTCACGCTTTGGTTCCTCACGCTTTGGTTCTTCACGCTTTGGTTCCTCACGCTTTGGTTCTTCACGCTTTGGTTCCTCACGCTTTGGTTCCTCACGCTTTGGTTCCTCACGCTTTGGTTCCTCACGCTTTGGTTCTTCACGCATTGGTTCTTCACGCTTTGGTTCCTCACGCTTTGGTTCCTCACGCTTTGGTTCCTCACGCTTTGGTTCTTCACGCTTTGGTTCCTCACGCTTTGGTTCTTCACGCTTTGGTTCCTCACGCTTTGGTTCCTCACGCTTTGGTTCCTCACGCTTTGGTTCCTCACGCTTTGGTTCCTCACGCTTTGGTTCCTCACGCTTTGGTTCCTCACGCTTTGGTTCCTCACGCTTTGGTTCCTCACAAAGTTCTCCTCCAGTTGGCTAGTTCAAGCGTTTCATACGTACAAGTACATGAACTTTGACCTCTGCATCAAACCCATAAATACAGAGATAAATCATCAAAACATATGAACCCGTCTATTGTTTTGATTTCTTCTTCTTTTTAATTTCCTGCAGACCAAGCCCAGGAAGTGCCGAGTCTGCATATATACAGTATATTTACATAGATATTTAATTTAATTGACAAAAGAGAATATAGTGTATTCTATCTGATAATAAAGTGTGCGTGTTATCAGTGCTTCTGGTATGTTGAAGTGCAGAAGATCAGGTTGAGGCTCACACACACACACACACACACACACACACACACACACACACACACACACCTATATGCTGCAGGAGGTTGTTTGTTCAGCTGCAGAGGAGCTCCTCCTCCTCCTCCTCCTCCTCCTCCTCAGATGTTGTATTTTATTTTAAATTTTCTCTCTTCGGGGGTCGAGACCTTGCCGAGCAGATGGAAGGACTCGTGTGTTTTTATGACTTGGCTGAAGCTCCACAGGTGCTTTTCAGGGAAGAGCCCAACAACTCGCCTGTTGTTGTCATCACGCCTCGACTCTTCCTGAAGAGCTTCCAGTGAGAGGACGAGCGACAGCACTCTGCTTCAGTCATCTCTGGATGCAGCGTGGCGCTCGCCGTTCCTGCTGATCTCACGTCGATATGAAAGTGAAGTTTTGAGGATTTGTAAAGTCGGCCTGCTGACTGCAATCTGCCGAGAGAAAACCAGATCCATGTGGTGGGGATTGGCCTCCATTAGGAACAGCTTGAGTCCCTCCACCGCCTCCGCTGCTCGCCGGTGGTCTGAAGTCTGCAGAGCTGAGAGCTGAGGGAGGGAAACGCTCCGCCATGCGTGTCTTCCATCATAAATACAGACGTGACCGTTTACGCTTCTCTCAGCTGTTCAACCCTCAGAGCAGCTTCGGGGCGTTTCTCTCTGTGGTTTTGATTTTCACTGTAATATAAACGTCCTGCGTCTCCATAGAAACAGAAGCATCATGTCTTTAATAACACAGTTATGATGTCATCAATCATTAAGAAAGAAAAAACACAAGTTGAATTTGAAATGAGAAAGTGAAGAATGAAATGTAGGTTAAAAATCACAATCTTAAGCTTCGTCTTTGTTTCTTTTTCTGATGGAAGTGTTTTGTCACACATGATGTGTTCAAAGACCGTCGTGTTTCACAGCTCCTGGCTGATAAACGATGTCGATTCCCGCCGGTGGGTTTTGGGGTTCAGAGGGTGAATGATTGGTGAACAACATGGTGCAGTGAATGACGGCGTCGGGCTCGTGAGGCAGTCCCGTCAGTGTTCTCGTGTTCTCCGGTGAGCAGGTCTGATGAAGTGCTGCAGCCTGGTTCCGGGTGGGTGCTTTGGTTTGAGTGGTCTGTTTTCCCACGTCACTCAAAGTGGACTTCCACACTGATCTGTAGCTGTTTTCACTTCCATCAGTCTGTCAGACGGAGTGCAGACTGACGTGTGTTTCCCTCCGTCAGACGAAGCCTCTGGAGGCCGAGGAGGCTTCTGGCCTGAGCGGCGTTAACGTCCCGTCTGAGTTCAGCGACGGCACGAATGAACAGAACGCCGCGTTTTTACTCGCTGCTCTTTGTTAACGCAGCTGAATAACAACTTCAGTTCACGTCCTGAACTGTCACTCACGTTTCCAACGCCGTCTTCCGGCAACACGTCACATGACACCACAAGGAACTGTCGCGTTCTTTCCATCATGTTGTCTCACACGTACAGTCAACAGGCAGCTCTATAGGGAACCTTCGTTGGCGGTGAGGATGTTTATCGTCAGTACTGGAGCACTTTGTCTCTGTCCGTCACTCAGACACAGAAACATGGACAATAGGCTCATAAATACAAGTTCTCTTTCTTCTGCATCGTGCTTTTAAAGGTGCTTGAATATGAAGGTGTGATGGAAACACAGGCTCAGTGAAGAGAGCCGGTCTGAGCCGGTGGAAGATGAATCTCTGACGCTGTTCTTTGTCTGCTTTTTCTTGGCTTTGTCAGCGTGGAAACGTTAAATTCTCTCTTCCTGTCTGGACACTTTTCTCTCACCTCCTTTTATGAAATCAGCCGTATTCCAGTAAACTCACGTGCTCCTCCTCCTCCTCCTCCTCCTCCTCCTCCTCCTCCTCCTGTTAACGCTTCCCTTCCTTTGAAACCAGGAGCTCTTTTTCCGTCTTTCTTTTTACCCGCCTTCTTTGAAGGCAAGACGAGAGCACAGAGCGAACAAAAGCAGGAGGTCAAAGGTCACACATTTTCATTTGTGAGACGAATAGGCCAGGTGTACCTGGAGGGTACGGAACCAGAGAGGGACACACCCCTTCGTGTGTGTGTGTGTGTGTGTGTGTGTGTGTGTGTGTGTGTGTGTGTGTGTGTGTGTGTGTGTGTGTGTGTGTGTGTGTGTGTGTGTGTGTGTGTGTGTGTGTGTGTGTGTGTGTGTGTGTGTGGAGAGAGCAGGGACTCGGGCCGGGCCCAGCAGGACTCTGTGAAATGAAGCCGCTGCTGATTTAAGGGGCAGAGGAATGTTCAGTGTTCTTAGGAGGATCAGCTGTTTCTCTTTCTTTTTTACAGTTATTTTGCCCAAAAGTCACCACAATGAGAAAAACCCAAATGACGTCGGGCGCTTTCTGGCTCTGAGTTTCGGTTTTTTTCAGCGTGATGCGTTCAGGGTGCTCCTGTAAAAAGAGCAGCTGGGGAGCTCCGTAGAGCTGAAGCATTCAGGGACGATTGAACGAGCGCGATGATGTCATACATTTGATTCGTCACAGATGTAGAGTAATAACCGTGAATGCAGCTTTAATGTGTTGTGGATCAGCAGACAGCTTCTTTCCTCCAGACGTTCCCGCGTCAAACTCTTTTAGTTTTACTGTGAACGTAAATCAGTTGTGCCTCGCTGCTCGTTGCTGAGCCATTAAACGCAGCACGCTGTTCATGCTCACAGCACATGTTTGTGAGCATGTCGCACGTTTAAACCGTCGCTGAACACAAACTCTGCTTCTATGGAACACGAGCCGCTCTGAAGTATTCAAAGCGTCAGACTGTGGAGCTGAATGTGAAACAGCTGATCTTCAGTGTCCCCCGTGGTTTCACATATTATCCCAAAATAATTAGTTTCGGAAGTGGATCGGAGGTTTTTGTTGCAGAATGTGTCACAAAGGGGAAGTTTAGAGGTTCGAGTCCTCCGTGAACCTGAACCTCTAAACCCGGCGGCGGGATTGAAAAGCATGTTTCCTTTAAACAACGTGCCGTCGTTCTGTCCTGTAACCAGAAGCTCATCTGTCCCACGGTCAGCAGCGCGTTGTGTTTATCGTCATAGCGATGGAAACGGTGACGTGTGTATATATGTGTGTGTGTGTGTGTGTGTGTGCGTGTGTGTGTGTGTGTGTATGTATGTATATATATGAATATATAAATATATATATCCTGAGAGAGCTCACATGAAAGGTGGATTCGTTAACGAATGAATGAAACGCTAATAATCAAGTTATTGTTTTGAGTCATTTTAAATGAAAGAAAAGTCAGATTCTAGCTTCTAACATGAGAATATTTCTGGATTTTCTTTCCTCCTCTGTGACCGTAAAGTGGATATCTGTGTGGATATGAATCATTTCACCATGACACTCTCTAGTTCGTCACACTTTCAGGACCAAAGCTTCACATTGTTCTTCCTCTGTTCTATAAAGAAGAACTTGACTTCTTAAATATTGAGGGCCGGAGCAGACGGAGTCCTCGTGGAGGTCACCTGCATTCCTCCCCCGCCGTGTGACCTCGTGACCTCGTGACCTCGTGACTCACATCTGCTGCCGTGTTCTCACAGACCGCCGGCAAAATTGCAGGTGTGAGAGCGAGAAGGCGGCTCGGCTCCTGTCTGGGCCGGAGCTCGGGCAAATTACAAGGCAGAGGGAGTCAGAGGGTGCAGCTTTCATCCTCCTCCTCCTCCTCCTCCTCCTCCTCCTCCTCCTCCTCCTCCTCCTCCTCCTCCTCCTCCTCCTAGAGGTTGATGAGTCGTGTCAGATATTATAATACTTGATCTCACCTTCTCGGGGAAGTTCACAGGGTGATTGTTGGTGGAATGAGAAAGAAGAATCTTTTTAGCATCGATCAGGTGACGTGTCGGACTCGTTCTACTTTATTCTCGTTTCTCTTCTCACCTGAGGCCGTGTGGCTCATTTGGTTCGGTGTCACTTGTGAAAGAAGCTGTTTTCTTTGGCTTTATTTGGGGTAACAGCTGACCGTGGATCCCCCTACGGGGCTTCTTCGCGCCTCATTACATGCATCAGCTGGAGTCAGACGTCGGCGTGACGCTGCGTCTTTAAAGCCAATCAGCGTTGAGATTCTCCTCCTGTCAGCTCTGAGGATAATATCAATCATTTAAAAAGATATAGTATCTGTCTGTGTTCACCAGAGCTCTATAATACCTCGTATTATACATTAATATGTGTATAAACCATGTGTATAACGATGACCCCGCTGCCGTATTTACGCCTCTGTGACGTGATGTTGCGTGTTGATGGAGCTGCTACAGTGTTAGCTTAGCATAGCACCGATGGAACAGAACTGCATTCAGAGAACAAGCATTTAAAAGCTGTTTGTTTGTCGTCTTGCGGAGAAAACTAACAAAACATGAATTCAGACTCTTTACAAATCAGCAGCGTCATGTAGACATTTCAGCATCATTTTTATTTCTTTATTGCATTTAAATCACAGCTAAATGTGTTTATTGTGGGTTGAAACAGCTGCAGTGAACACAGATCCTGGTGATGTCATGAACTCGGACACGCCGGCGTTTAGCTTCCTGTCTGAGGCTTCAACAACACCAACAAAGCAGCATGTTGCTTTGTTGTGAAGTCACAGATTCTATTGCTGCAGAAACAGCAGAAAGTGAAGTCTGGCTCACAGTGTGTGCGTGCGTGCGTGCGTGCGTGCGTGTGTGTGTGCGTGCGTGTGTGCGTGTGCGTGTGCGTGCGTGTGTGTGTGTGCGTGCGTGCCTGCGTGCGTGCGTGTGTTATTGCTGTCAGATGGGCTTCAGTGTGCTGCTGCTAACAGGAGGGCCAACAGTTCATCTCTCAGCAGGAGGACGAGCAGCAGCTCTGCTTCCTCACCGGGTCGGTGTTTACAGAGGACTGTGACTCACGGATCACAGGAAACACATGAAGAAGAGTTCAATCACTGAGTCGGCGCTGTCGCACACACTTCACTCATGAAAACAGTCAGTTAGTTTTTAGATGCGAGTAAATATTTATCAGCCAAATGAAATAGTTTATATTCAGCCTTAGTTTCTTCATACTGGACTTGTTTCTCTACAGGGTTTGTATGAAGGTGATGAAGTCGTTCATGAATGTGAGATATGAGTTTATAATTAATAACAGTCCCTCCTCTCTAGTGGAGGTTGTTTTATGGAGTTTGCAGGTTTCACTCGTCGTGTGAACAGGAAGCAGGTTGTCTGCTGGTCGGTTGTTTAGAGTATTGTTGTACTTCCTGTCATAAAAAGTGTTGTTTAATAATTAACATATTTTGTGTTTCCCACAAATCAAAGTTTGAACAGATTAAAACACGTCTTTCACTGTGACCCAAACAGGAAGTGAAGGTCTTTGTCTGCGTCATCGTTTTTAAACTCTGCTCGTCCAGACTGAAATGATATCATTATATCATTATATTGATATTTCAAAATAAAATGCCATCAGTGGAGTTTACTAACGTCTCCGTTTTAACGGTAGAGCGGACGACAGACGTATTTTAGCAAAAGTTACCCGTTTAAAACAAAACAAACTAAATAATGAAGTCTGACTTCATCATGTGACCGTGCTGTTATTCATTTATTCATTTATTCATCTAAAAGATCAAAGAGTGACGCTGTGAGCAGAGATTCTCATCTTAATGTTTTCACCTTTACTTCCAGTTAACTGTGTGTGTGTGTGTGTGTGTGTGTGTGTGTGTGTGTGTGTGTGTGTGTGTGTGTGTGTGTGTGTGTGTGTGTGTGTGTGTGTGTGTGTGTGTGTGTGTGTGTGTGTGTGTGTGTGTGAGGCAGAGACAAAGGAAGAGTTGTTTTTGTTGTTTCTGCGGAGGTGTTTAATGACTCAACGTACACGTGATAACTGATTCTCTGTGTTTATCTTATTTATTGATTTATTGCACATTCAGAGGATGAAACATCTGTTTTGATCCGATTCTTCCTCGAAACATAAACGTTTAGAATTAGATGTTCTGTTGCTTAACAACAATAATTGTCCAGAATACCCGACACTTCTTACAGTGTAATTATTCTTTTCTTGATCTGAAAAACATTTATGGAATTCACACTGAAGCCTACGAGTGTTTATGAGTCTCTGTGGACCTCTGAACTGATTCATGACTCATTAACTCCACCAAGTCCTTCTCAGTGTAACGTGAGCAGCTTCTCAGTAACCTGGGGGGGGGGGGGGGGTCCTGGTGGATGTTCAGAGGAACGTCTCGGCGTCGGGTTGCATTAATCCCTGTTGTCTGGCTGCAGGTGATAGCGCTGCTTCAGTAAACGGGCTATTGTCCTGCTAACAGCTGATCGCCCTGATTTTGGTTCTCAGGAATCTCCTTCGTCTCCACACGAGATCGTTTATCAGGAAAGACGTGGAAGACTCGCCTTCTGTCAGACGAGAGGAAATAAAACATTTATTTCATACTTTGTCTGTTTACGTCTGTAGATTTCTACTAAATTCACCAAACGTTACCATTACATAACGCCTCATTTACATATTTAAACATCACATTGCAGAAAACTTGTAACACAATAAATACTCCTCTTAATGTGAGTGATGAAGTGGTGAATATTCACCTGTAGAGTCTCTTAATGTGAGTGATGAAGTGGTGAATATTCACCTGTAGAGTCTTCTTGATGTGAGTGATGAAGTGGTGAATATTCACCTGTAGAGTCTCTTAATGTGAGTGATGAAGTGGTGAATATTCACCTGTAGAGTCTTCTTAATGTGAGTGATGAAGTGGTGAATATTCACCTGTAGAGTCTTCTTGATGTGAGTGATGAAGTGGTGAATATTCACCTGTAGTCTTCTTAATGTGAGTGATGAAGTGGTGAATATTCACCTGTAGAGTCTTCTTGATGTGAGTGATGAAGTGGTGAATATTCACCTGTAGAGTCTCTTAATGTGAGTGATGAAGTGGTGAATATTCACCTGTAGAGTCTCTTAATGTGAGTGATGAAGTGGTGAATATTCACCTGTAGTCTTCTTAATGTGAGTGATGAAGTGGTGAATATTCACCTGTAGAGTCTTCTTGATGTGAGTGATGAAGTGGTGAATATTCACCTGTAGAGTCTCTTAATGTGAGTGATGAAGTGGTGAATATTCACCTGTAGAGTCTCTAAATGTGAGTGATGAAGTGGTGAATATTCACCTGTAGAGTCTTCTTGATGTGAGTGATGAAGTGGTGAATATTCACCTGTAGAGTCTCTTAATGTGAGTGATGAAGTGGTGAATATTCACCTGTAGAGTCTTCTTAATGTGAGTGATGAAGTGGTGAATATTCACCTGTAGAGTCTCTAAATGTGAGTGATGAAGTGGTGAATATTCACCTGTAGAGTCTTCTTGATGTGAGTGATGAAGTGGTGAATATTCACCTGTAGAGTCTTCTTGATGTGAGTGATGAAGTGGTGAAGTTTCACCTGTAGAGTCTCTAAATGTGAGTGATGAAGTGGTGAATATTCACCTGTAGAGTCTTCTTGATGTGAGTGATGAAGTGGTGAATATTCACCTGTAGAGTCTTCTTGATGTGAGTGATGAAGTGGTGAATATTCACCTGTAGAGTCTTCTTAATGTGAGTGATGAAGTGGTGAATATTCACCTGTAGAGTCTTCTTAATGTGAGTGATGAAGTGGTGAATATTCACCTGTAGAGTCTCTTAATGTGAGATATCATGAATGTAAAAACCTTTGACTGTAATATGTCAACAACATGAAACAAGGATTATGAACCTGCTTTACATTTCTTCACATTTATGTTCTGGAAATGGATGAAAATGATCACACATGTAATAGAAACGCCCCCCCCCCCCCCCCCCCCCCCTCACAGCGGTGTCTAACCTGGACGTGGAGAGTAAGCTGACGACACACTTCCGATCCCCGTGGCTCCAGCAGAGGAACATCTTACGACCCTCCACTCGACCAGCATGTGTCGTAGACCTCCACAGGCAGGCCAGCCTCAGCCTGTGGGCCCCGCACCGAGGTGAGAACACACACACACACACACACACACACAACAATGATTGTGTTTTTTTACTTTCCTTTAAAATAAACGGACACCTCTGGGATCCTTGCTTTCCACCATGAAGGTCTGTTATTGTGGTGAAGTTGTGACCTCTAGTGGAGAAGTGATGCTACTGCACCGAGCAGAGACAGAACCAGATGACATCATCTAAACATGCTTCTTTATCCAAAACAGCTGCAGGCAGTCCTATTGTTGTGAAGCTTTGTGCTTTGTGTTGATTTAATTTAAAGGAATTGAATTGGTCAAATGATCAGAAACACATTAAAGAGACAGTCCTGGTGTTCTGTAGTGTGTGTGTGAGGTTCTCCTCCACAGTCAGGGTTCTCCTGCAGTAGATGAGTTGATAGAACAGACAGCAGAACCAGCACGGGAGCAAAGTGATGTTCTGCTGTGGACGTATGTTCACTCCTCACAGAATGTCTCTCAGTTGAAGTGAAGCTGTATTCAGAATGTCTTCAGCTCTTCAGCTTGCTGTCACACAGACCTTTCTGAGGGAATGAAGCTGTTATCTATGATCTACAAACACACCAGACTCATTCACTCACACTGATTCTACCTCTCAGGACAGGAGCTGCTGCTCTGCTGCTGAGCTTGTGTTGTTGAGACGTTCGTGTTTTCGTTCAGAATCACTGCTGTAGTGATGGAGTCTGGTGTCTTTGAAGAACACACACTGTGTTGTGTTGTCTGTGTTCATCTCTTCACTCCTGCTCTGGGTTCCTCCGCTCTGCGTTGAAAGAGGTTCTCTGTGTGGATGTTCTCTGGAGACGGACGGTCCTTTAAGTGGACGTAGGAGGCCTTTTGTTTGTGACATGGTTCTTGTTTCAGATCACCAGAGGAGAGGATCGGGCAGCAGAGAGCGGAGAGTAACCATCTCCACCTCAGCGGAGCCCCCGATGCCCGAGTACCCCCCCACACCCACCGGCCAGCAACCGAGAGGAACCAATCAGACGGTGAGACGACTCGCGTGGTGTTGAATCTGTTAAGAAGTCAGGGAACCAATCAATACCTGGAAATGGTCGACAGGTCCCTTTGAACTGTCCGTTCGTTATTATATCAATATTTCCCAAACATGTTATTGAATTTACATTTTATTTATTACTTTTATTAATTATTTTTTTGGTTTGAGTGGATATTCACTCGTTTTTTTCCTCCTTAATTTTTACCATTTTTTGTCCTTTATTTGGGATCAAAACAAATACATATAAATATATGAAATAATATATTAAATATTATTGCATATATTTATATGCAATAATATTGTAGATATATTATATTTGAGATAAGTGAACATAAAATAAACTAATTTAAACGAATGAATGCCGTTGCAGTGGAATATAAATGTTCCTCACGAGTTTCCTCAAATTTAATTTCATATTTGAAAGACTTCCTGAATGACGTCATAGCTCTGGATATGACGTCATAGCTCTGGATATGACGTCATATCCAGAGCTATGACGTCATATCCAGAGCTATGACGTCAGGCTATGACAACCTATAGGTTGTCTGACACTTTTGATGCATAGAGTCAGAGTGGCCCCGGGACACTTTGTACTTGAAAAGTTGGGCCCGAGGTCAAAAAGGTTAAGAACCCCTGCTTTATATCGTCTCAAATATTCGTTTTTCAAGTTTTTTTGTGTGATTTATTGTCAATGCAAACATTACATTACAGTCTTTGTCTTTTTCAAATGTCATTTTGAAGTAAAATTGCAGATTTTTGTGTCCTCCAAGCAGCCGGAGAGGCTTGTTAGCGATGCATCGACACAGTTAGCACAAACACAGGTAACGTGCTTCTGTGTCCAGCCCCCAATTTACCTTCATGTTTCATCACCGCCACAGTAAATGTTGCATAAATCATCTGCGATAAGTTCACCCCGGTGGTGTTGTCCCTTCTCTTCTGTCCATGTGTCTGTTTATGTTAAATATCTCCGCGTTCATTCGGTTTTTGTTGTTTTGTTTATTCCCTGGACCTCAGTTTGAATCCACCCGCTCCTCCTCCACTACCGAATGTTGCCGCTTCTCTCCCTGGAGCAGAAAGGTAGTGGTCCCTCCTCCCTCCTCCCTCCTCCCTCTCACACTTTATGAACCCCTCCTTCTTTGTTTGACTCCTCACTAATGTGCATAAACAGGTCTCCTTTGAAATGCATGCTCCTCTCAGAACGGGAGCTTCACGTGAAACTGAATCACGTTACGTCACGTGAAGCTCCGGGAGTGTGTGTGTGTGTGCGTGTGCGTGTGTGTGCGCGTGCGCATGTGCGTGTGTGTGTGTGTGTGTGAGGGCCACAGCAGCCAAGAGGTCTAATGATCGGGGATCGACTCCCGTTATTACCCATGATCCCTCTGCGGTTTCCTTGCTTGCACCGTTCTCTTAAGAGATCTCAGTTTTTTGGTGATGCCCGCTGTGAAGGCGATCACTGCCACTCGTTTCCTTTCCTTCATCCTTCCTCCGTCTTTCTGCTCTTGAAACAAGTCAGCTGTAAGTGTTTCCTTTTTCTTTCGCTGTTTGGGAGAAGTTTCCAGGGAAACCAGTTTCTTTTGTGGCCTTTAGTTTTGGTGTCAGGGTCTCATTGGTCTGCTGGGAACAGAGAGCACAAAAGGCTGCAGAGCTGGGTTTTACATGTGGGGGGGGGAGAGGTGGTGGGAACCAGTTCAGCCTGAGAATCACTCC
Source organism: Melanostigma gelatinosum (assembly GCF_949748355.1). NCBI lineage: Eukaryota > Metazoa > Chordata > Actinopteri > Perciformes > Zoarcidae > Melanostigma > Melanostigma gelatinosum. Next base: position 30,028,035 of record NC_136637.1, read on the forward strand.
CAGTTTCACATGTGCCTCTCTGTAGGAACCTCAAGGTAAGAGCTGCAGCACAGACTTCATGGAGGCTTTAGGTCTGATGGAGGATCAGAGGAAGTGTCTTTCATGTCGCTTCAGGTGTCACAGGTTTTCAGCTCCTCGTCCTCAGAGCAGCATGTTGTGACTGGAAATGTTTGTCTCGTTGTCTCTCTTTCCTCACAGTGAGTATTGATCACAACACGCGCGGGAAAACTTTCTTTATTTGGTCTGAAGCTCGGATGCAGCCGGCGATGGGAACTTTTTGTTTTTGCATTCTTTGAATGTGCTTTTCCATTTTCCATCTCTCTCTAAACTTTGGCATGCTTTTTATCTTTTTATTTGCAATACCTCCAAAGTGAAACTCAGCTTCTTGAGGAGCTTGTGTATTGATTTGCCTCCTCAGCAGATTAATAAAACATAATTAAAAACACAGATCTTCTCTCTGAAGCTGAGTTCCCTCACGTAGCGCCGCCTCACCCGCTAACAAGCTAACCGTGCTAAACATCCATCTGTTGCAGGGCGCGCCCTCTGACCCCGACACCGACGAGGTGGCTCTGGGTCACCGGCCCAAGTTCCCCGTCCCTAACACCCCCACCACCCTGGACAAGCAGACTAACTGGTCCAGAGCGCTGCCGCTGCCCACCCCAGAGGAACGAATGAAAACCAGTTCCCAAGTCATCAACTCCTGCGTCATCCCCATTAATGTGACCGGTAAATCCAAAGCACTGTTTTATTCAATCTGTTGACTGCGACGCCTCCGTGAGCTCTTCTGAACGGCGAGTCACGGTTGAAGTGTTGCTCCAGAGCTCGTTGACATAGTTGTGTTGTTCAACAGCACTAAGAACTGGTGATTTTATTTATGCTAAGCTAAGTTTAGCCGATCGGTTCCTGGCTTTAGTGGTGAGTCGTGGTGTGAATCTTGTCATCGAACTGTTGGCAGGAAAAGAAATAACCACGTTTTCCCAAAATGTCTAACTTTCCCTTTTTAAAATGATGATTCTGATTTGAACTGGCTCCGCCCAATGACCCGAGATCAACATGTAACATGTTCATGAATGAGCTTTAGAGGTGCTGGTCAGAGCCAGGCTAGCTGTTTCCCTCTGTTTCCAGCATTTATGCTAAGCTAAGCTAACCGTCATCTTGCCATTGCTCCATATTAAGAGAGAGGTATCGATCTAACAAGCTAACTCTTAGCAAGAACGCTAACGAGCTTGTTTCCCAAAAAATGTCAAACCATTCTTTTAACATTTCTCCCTTAAAATGAGCGTCTGTGTATCAGTTACTGTCCACGTTCATTAGAATCGAATGTCAGGAGGCGCAATATTTGTTTCAAGACATAAATGTGAATTAAATGAATGAAATCAAATATTGTGGCGCTGCAGAGACGTCCTGGTCTGCAGACTGAAGATTCAAATCCCTGCAAAAACCACACAAACTCCATCTAAACGTGCCCTGATTTACAAGAATTATTTTTTAAATTCTGCTTCTACTCATAATAACCTTCAAGATCATCAACGTCGCCAAGTCATGCTTTGTGCCCGTTAACTTTCTCCCCCTCGTGCTCCAGCGCTTTGTGCCGCTGACGCTGCGACACGAATGCCAATTAGTTCTGTCCGAACTCGTGAAAAGGGCGACGCTGTAACTTACTGTCGCTGAGTCAAAAGAAGAGCTGTCCGTCTCCACGGCGGGCGGGTCAGACACGGGGGGCAAAGTGCAGAATGGGGCTGAAAAGGCCTGACTTGCTGTCACATGGTCGTCATAACGGAGGGTGAGGGAGGAGGAAGCACAAAAAGTTGCATTTTATTTGATGTTCTCATAGTTCAGACGTAACGTCGAGGAGTTGAAAGACTCCGGCGTCCTCCACTCCCGGCTGCTGTCTCTGCAGAACGTCGTCTACTTCAGAGTTACAGCGGAGAGTTAAAAGAAGGAGTCGCAGCTCATCACAGATTCCTCAGCCGTCCCGTCTCTGTGTGCAGGCGTCGGCTTCGACAGAGACGCCAGTGTGCGCTGCTCGCTCGTCCACTCGCAGTCTGTGCTTCAGAGGAGGAGGAAGCTGAGGAGGAGGAGGACCGTCGCCGGCGTTCCACGACAGGTGCAGCGATGTCTGGGTATGTAGCTCCTCACGGGAACAAAGATGTTTCACAAGTTTGAATTCACAGCTGCTGCTGTTAACAGAAAACATATCAAAGTATGTTATTGATGTGTTAAAGTTGAACTGAAACAAAAAGCTTCTAAATCACACGTCGTCGTTGTAGAGATAATTATGATGATTTTAAAACAAAGAGCTTCATTGCTGGCTTTTATTTTGTGTTCCTCTGCTGTAGAAGACGAGCAGAATGATGGTTCTTTAATGTACGTCTACATGAATATGAGAGACGAGTGAGGCATCTCGTCAGCGTTATTTTTGGGGCATTTCATGCTTTTATTAGCCAAACGACAGAAGAGAGAGATGACAGGACATGAGAGGAGGGAGAGATGAGGAAGGACATCAAACAAAAGTTCTCTCTTTATCTGGCAATGTGGTCGACACTTAAATACAGAAATACAAGTTATGGAACTCTGGATGAGATGAGATGAGAGAGAACTTTCTTAATTCTTATTCAAGAGTTTGATCAAAGATCACAATAGAAGAATAACAAAAAAGAATAAAAATGCAAACATTTAACAATAGAGTAGTAAATATAACCCTAACACCAGTGCAAAATAGAATAGCAATAAGAGGAGATATAGCAATAAAAAAACAAGATTTAAACTAATGTCAATAACATGAAATAAATGAACACTAAATGAATTTTGCACATCTGTCTCCTCCCAGACTCGGATGACTCTCCTGGTTCCAGAGAGCGGACGGTGATCGTTCACATCACTCCTTCCACCGAGGAGCTGGACGCCCACCTCGGCACCAGAGACTCCGGCTGCCAGACCGAAGACTTTCTGATCTCAGGAGCTCCGTCTCGGAGAAGGATCCGGTCCCAGAGAGGCCAGGCCGTCTCCCTCTCCCTCTCCCACTCTGCGGGCAACATCCTGTTCCTGTCGGACGACGGCGACGCCATGTTCTCCGCCTCTGTCGACGCACGCCTGCGCTCCCGGAGTCTGCCCAGAGACGGGAGCCGGATAATGGACGACGGGCACAGCGACGACGACGAGGAGCTCTCCCCCTTCGACGCTGAGGACTTCCTTCCCCGACCCGGGGAGCTGATCTTGAAGGACGGAGAGGAGAGCGTGGATGACCGCGTCGCGTCCGACCGCCAGATGGGCCTGAAGTACAAGCAGCTCTCGGAGAGTCCGGAGCGCAGCTGGATGGAGAGGACCAGGTCCCGGCTGCCCAGGAAGGCTGACATGGGCAGCTGCGAGATCTCGTCCAGCTCGGACACCTTCAGCAGCCCCGTCCATTCCGTCTCCGCCGCGGGAGTCCAGCTGGACCACAAGGAGGACCACCAGTCCTCGAGCGGGAACTGGAGCGGGAGCAGCTCCACCTGCCCCTCGCAGACCTCGGAGACGATCCCCCCGGCGGCCTCCCCGCCGCTGACGGGCTCCTCGCACTGCGACTCCGAGCTCTCGCTGAACGCCGGCGCTCACAGCCAAGACGACCACGCCGGCTTCCTGCTGGACCACTACCACGGTCTCAGGACCCAGCGGGCGGGCTCCTTCTCCTCCACGGCTATGGACATATTAGAGGAGGCCGGGGTCAGCGCTCCCATGGAGGTGGAGTGGAGTTACCCCGACGCGGAGACTCTGCGCCCTCGGGACTTCAGCCCCGACCCCAGCCGCGAGGTGGAGAGCAGCCTGGGCTGCCCCAGCTTCACCAGCATGGCCACCTGCGAGAGCAGCCTCTCCGACAAGCCGCCGTCGGAGAAGGCGGACGCCGTGTCGCACTACTCTGTGGACACAGAGGGTTACTACACCTCAATGCACTTTGACTGCGGCATCAACGGAAGCAGGAGCTTTTCTTACGGCTGCGCGGCACCCGGCTCCGAGTCGGACTTCGACGGTCACGTGACTCCGGGGAGGCGCTGCCTCTCTTTGAGAAAACCAAAGGCGAAGCCGAGTCCGCCGAAGAGGAGCTCGTCCCTGAGAAAGATATGCAGCGAGGGACACATCCCTGACAACAAAGAACCAAAGATGTCTTCCAAGGAGAGGAAACTTCAGCTGGTTTTGTCCAATTCCTCGCTCGTCGGGGAGCCTCTGGTGGTCTGGGGTTTCGAGGGCTCGGCCAACCTGCCTGACTTAGGGGTCTTCAGCGCCACGGATTCGCACTCGTTTAAGGACGAGGGCGTCGTGCAGTCAGACTACGCCGATCTGTGGCTCCTGAACGATTTAAAATCCAGCGATCCTTACCGGTCTCTGTCGAACTCCAGCACGGCAACGGGCACAACCGTCATCGAGTGCGCCAAGTCGCAGGAGAGCTCCGAGTCTCAGACGTCGCAGCCCGGCTCCAGAGCCACCACCCCTTCCCTCCCGTCGCCGGAGGGAGACTTCAAGCTGACGTCTCCGGAGAAGCTGGCGGGCCTGACCAGCCCGTCCAGTGGATACTCCAGCCAGTCGGAGACCCCGACCTCGTCGTTCCCCTCCGCCGCCTTCTTCCCAGGACCGCTGTCGCCGTCCAGCGGCAAGAGGAAGCCCAAAGTCCCCGAGAGGAAGTCGTCTCTTACGACGCAGTCGCTGCAGTCGCTCCCCTCCTCGCGGAGGGACCTGGAGCTGCCCATGATCCCTCCCTCCCACCTCGACTTAAGTGCCCTTCATGGCGTCGAAGACAAGTCCTCGGCCTACAGGACCCAGATTCAAATCCTTCACCAAAACAAACACAAACCCGCCCATCCCATGTTCATCACACCCACAGCGCTGAACTCAGTCCAGCTCCGATCCATCGGTACGGAAGTCAAAGGACGCCACGAGGACGAAACCACGTCCACATGTCCCGCTGAGAACTCAACCAACACACTTCTCTGCAGTACGTCCGCGGAGCTCAGAGGCCCCTCGCGTCTACATCGCCCGCCCTCCGAGGGCTCGTGTGAATCCTTGTTCACCTCAAACGAAGAGCTCGCGGAGAAAGAGTGTCGGAGTGAGACGAGGAGCGTGATGGACCGAGAGGAGGAGGCGTTCAGACCGCCGCCGGTGGACGGATATGAAGGAGAGACATGCAGAGAGTCGGCAGAAACACCTGAGGCTTTACAGCTGTATCGACGTGAAGAAGAAGAAGAAGCAGCAGAAGAAGAAGCAGAAGAAGAAGAAGCAGCTCTCTCTGTGCTGCACAGTTCAGCCAACGTTCCTGATGAAGTGCCCGCTGCCGACGGCCAATCGGAGGCGTCGGAAGGGAGTCCAATCGGCGATGAAGGTGGAGGAGAGGAGGAGTTTGAGTCGCCAGGTGCTTCAGACCAAAGTGCCTCTCAGGACGGCCAGGAGGAGTCTGAGGATCGCTTCAGTAGAGGTACGTTATCTATCACTCACGATGTTATTGATACTACTTACCCATTCAGTTGCTTATTGATGCACCTATTGGTTCTTTTTGATCATTTTGTGAGGAAAAGAAGACAATTAATTAAGAAAAGAATCCACATTTCTTTATTATTCTTGTATGTAACCAAATAGTCTTTCTTGAAATAGCTACATAAGAAGTTCTAAAATCTTTAAAACACATTCTCAGCTGAACAATGATCTCAGTGATTATCTTTATGTTGATGATCCTGTTCTTCTGATCAAACTCCGTATGACATCACTTCCGTATGACATCACTACCGTTACCTGACGCTGCTCCACAGACGGACTGATGTTCTGCTTGTTGGTCACATGTTGCGATGAACTTACTTTTGAGAGTTTTATTGTGTTTGAGACGACCAGAGTTCTCAGCATCTACTGGAGTCTAATGTAGCCTCACTTTGGATCTTTTTCAAATATAATCAACGTGGTTTTGTTTAAAGAACCAAATCAAAACCACTTTCCTCTCAGTGAATCGGCTTGTTATTGATTTTGTAAGTTGCGTAGATCAACCTGGTGTCTGCTGCCTCCTAACAGGGGTCTCCAGTGAAAACACAGCGTCTTCTCTGATTGACGAGTCCCGGCCCGAGGACGTCGCTGTGTTTCTGTCCCCCACCAAGGCTCGGACTACCGAGGATCTGTTCGCTATGATTCACAGGTAGGTTCGTTTGGTTATCGGTCTCTTTTGTCCCAACAGTCTACAGAGAGTCTTATTTTGGATTTCTCTTTTGTTTTCAGGTCCAAAAGGAAAGTGTTGGGCAGGAAGGATTCCACGGAGCTGAACGCGAGGAACTGCCTCGGTGCTGCCTCGGGGAACTCGCCGCCTGGCTGCACTGGCAGCTCCCCAGTCTCGCTGGTGTCGCCATCCTCCTCCGCCGTGACCCCGCCAGGCCTGCACAGAGTCTCTGGACCCATCTACAGGAGCGCCAAGAAGTCCAGCACCTCCAACGAGGAGTTCAAACTGCTGCTGCTTAAGAAGGGCAGCCGCTCCGAGTCGAGCTACCGCATGTCAGCGACGGAGATCCTCAAAAGTCCCGTTGCTCCTAAATCCGCATCAGACTCCCTGATAGAGTCGCCCAGACGGACCGAAGAGCCCGACTCTCCCTTACAGCAGCAGTCAGGACCAGAACGTCTCTCCAGCCCGTACCCCAAAGCCAACGCAGAGGGCTTCTCACTGAAATCCTTCCCCACACCCGCTGCCTCCAGGCAGGGCCGCCCCAGAATCCCGCCGCCCGCCAACAGCAGCCGATACGGCGCCCGCGGCAGACTGTACTCGGTGCCCATGCAGGCGATCTCCGAGGGCGAGGCGGAGAACTCTGATGGGAGTCCTCACGACGACCGCTCGTCTCAGGGCTCCACGTAGAAAAACAAGCGAGTCCAGAGGTATGACATTTTGTTAGTTTACAGCAAAAACAACAACAACAAATGGACCAGAATGACTTCTAATATATATTTAAATAAGTTTGTTTAAAAAATTATAATAATTTGACTAATTGTGGCTGAGTTTTTATAGGTGTTTCCTTTTTGGTTATTCTGTGGAATACTTTAAAACTATTTTATACACCGTTTGTCTGAAGGTTACCCTCATGATATGAACACTTGGCATTAAGGTAACTTGGATTAATTTGCAGCTACTTTCTGTAGAAAAAACATGATTGATGAATACGAATGATGAGCAAAACATTATTCTGCACAACAAAAAACACGCTTACGTCAAAGTCCTGCATGGGTCTAACAATTTAATAATACATGCTAGGCAGCACGTTTTAATCATTTTGAGCCATTTCATACATGTGATTCTCAGATGATATATTTTACAAAGAAGGTCATTTCAGAAATACAATTTGAAATACGATTTAAATTAATATTTTTTCATGAAATTGAGCAGCAAATGTTCACATCTTTAGGCAGCCATTAAATAATGGATGAAGCATTAATTCAAATATTTACTCATTCAGCGGCTGGCTACTTATGTAGCTAGCTTGCTAATTCCACCATGATGTCATGCTACAGCTAGAGAACATAAAAATGAACTGCTGAGTTTGGTCTACGTTACTTTAAAATGTAGCTGGAAGTAATTTTATTTAACTTACCGTTCATGGTAGCCGGTAGCCTTTCAATTAGCTAGTGCTAATGCTAATCACTAGCATGCAGACTATTGCTGTAAAGGGTCTGTTATTGTGACAAAACACAGTATAAACTCTTATTAACATTTGTGAATTTGAGTTTACATGCAAGGCAGGAACGTATATGTGTATACTAGCAGCTAGCACTAGTACTAGCTATGTGTTTGCTAGCAGCTAGCACTAGTACTAGCTATGTATATGCTAGCACTAGTACTAGCTATGTGTTTGCTAGCAGCTAGCACTAGTACTAGCTATGTGTTTGCTAGCAGCTAGCACTAGTACTAGCTATGTATAGGCTAGCACTAGTACTAGCTATGTGTTTGCTAGCAGCTAGCACTAGTACTAGCTATGTGTTTGCTAGCAGCTAGCACTAGTACTAGCTATGTGTATGCTAGCAGCTAGCACTAGTACTAGCTATGTGTTTGCTAGATATTAGCACTAGTACTAGCTATGTGTTTGCTAGCTATTAGCACTAGTACTAGCTATGTGTTTGCTAGCTATTAGCACTAGTACTAGCTATGTGTTTGCTAGCTATTAGCACTAGTACTAGCTATGTGTTTGCTAGCTATTAGCACTAGTACTAGCTATGTGTTTGCTAGCTATTAGCACTAGTACTAGCTATGTGTATGCGACCCGATGCAGGACTCTGGCTTACATGGTTCTAAAAAACTATTAGTTTAAACAGTTAGTTGATGGCACATTAGCTCGAGCCTTCCTTCAGTCCTGCTACAGTAATGTTCAATCTGCTGTCACAGTCTGAGAGTTTTTATCTTGTACAACTAGAAGAAATATATTGGATGTATACTTGTATGTATTCTGTGAATACCTATGCAATTAGACACACACAATTTTACAAATCATTTTGATGTCCCCCCCCAACTCGTCAGGAAAAACAGTGTGAGAGACAGCAGTGGAAAAATAAATGTGAAAGCCTCAATGCATCTGTTCATATGGATGTATTTGTGTATTTTACTTTTTTTAAAGCGCATTGTAAATGAAATCGAAGATAACTCACGATTACGAAACTTTTAAATAATTCTCATGCAATAAGACGAGTAATTAAAGGTGACACAGGAAGCACTAACTTGACAATCTTAGGAGACGACAAGGTGTTAACATGGGAGATGAAAACGTGATTAAAAAGTCAGAGGTTGTGAAACATGAGAGCTGTAGAAGAACAAGGAGGTCATGTGTGTTTATTTCAATGGTCATTTCTGGGTGGCAGACTCGGTGTGTTCATGAATTGTTGAAAAGAGGCGAGTGGAAAGTGTTCAGGAGGATCAAATATGCCTTATTTTACTCTCAGCAAGAGAAGGTAAGTGACGAAGCAGCTCGGGGCCTCAAGCAAGTGTTTTCGTGAGATATTTCGGGGGTTTTATAGAGGATGTCGGTTTAAATATGGAACCAGGTTTTCATCTGTGATGAAACAGAAGGAAGTTCTGGATTTAGAGACGTGGCATTTGTTTCTTTAATCGTACCAAAATGCTCGTCTGTTTTTATTCCCCTTCAAAAATACAACCGGCCCTGGTTTCTGTGTCGCAACAATCTAAATATATCTATTTATATAACTGACACAGAAAATCCCCTGTTTTTGTTGGATAAACTTAAATCTTTAGATGCAATGAAATGCTGGTATTATTAATAAAGTATTTTATTCAGATAGTTATTTTGTTTATAAGAGACACACTTTAAATCAGACACTGGTTGCAGAGACAAATGGGAGTTATACGGATGCCAAGAACGGTTCTGCTAGCTATTTTTCTTTAAATTTTTAAAACTTTTATTTTAATTTTTTAGATCACAATTTAATTTGACCGTTCTCAAGAAAACAAACTTTGTTAAAACAAAAGGTTGCCAATCGCATAGATGACTGAGGTCAATCAGCTGACTCTAAAAAGTACATTATAAAAAGATTTTATGTATTAAATATAAAGTCTATATACAGCCGACTGTATGGAGCTGACAGCTAGCTACACACTTAGGAAAGTTAACGAAAGGATACATGTGACTACTCCAGGTTTTCAAAATATGCTGTTCACAAAGGATACAAACAAAATACATATATGGAAATGATATCAGAGATGAAAGTGACGACTTGACCGCATTAATTTATACATGCTAGCATTGCATTATCAGTTATAAGAGGAAACAACATGACTAACTTCTGACAACAACTAGCACCGCACTTCTCGGCTTCCGTATAAAGCTGCTCATTAATGTCATTAAAAGATGGAATTAACAGTCATAAGCTACAAGTGAGGTTTTAGTTGTTAACCTGACACTCTTTATTTTGTCCCACACATTCACAGTAATATTATAAGTATGATGTTTATTGCAGTGATGGTACTCAATCATTATGCAGACGATGACAGAGTCTATGTAGCCATATTGCCTTATAGGCACACTGTAAATATGAACTTAATTTTGGCCTTAATGACACTCCATACTAATGCCATAATAACCGGGTGCACAAGATGTCTGTGAACCTTCATTCCAACCCAACCATTTATTTTTTTTGCACTGATAAAGTGATGTTTGTGAAGATGCATCTGTCTCCTGCTGTACCTGCAGATATTTATAGACGTTTTACACAAAGCTGTTTTAATAATATCCACACAATGAGAACGCTTCAGTGTCGTAAGGTGAGAACGTGCACACGTACAGCGGAATCAAACTGTTCGTCTCCTCTCGTTTACTTGACTGATACAAAACCAACACTCGAGAACAATCACTTCTGGTACTCGATGCATTTCATTTCTGATTTCTGATCAACTGACTGACTTCACATCTGTTTGGTATCAGCTTTGTATTTTATTTTTTGTACAAACTTACAATAACTTTTGGAATTGTCACAAAGGTTGAGTTGTTTCTTCTGAAAAGAAAAGAAAGATGATTAGAAATCCTATCGAAGCCAACAGCCAGCAGAGGTTAGCAAATGTGTATAAGAAGATGAATAAATGTGACTGCCTTGAAAATTACTCTTTGCCTCAGTTCTTATTTAAAAGGTGTTTTTAGTAAGTACGTGAGGATGAAATGTCATGATTTACTGCAACAGAAGATATTTGGCTGAAAGAATCTAAATACTTGACTTAGTGTATCATTTCATGTCATTTTATACTGTATTTATTTGGAGTTACTGGTTTGCATGTTAAGATTTTACATAAAAATCTATATTATAACTGTATATAATAGGATGTAATGTTATTGATCAAACTACCCAGCAGAATATAAACAATGACCTCCATCTCAGCCAGCTTCAACAGTAAAATGTGACCAACACCTTGATGCATAATAATCTAATATTATAAAATATTATACAACATTATAACGGGGCATTTGTCTACAGTGAGATACTTTCACTTGTTGTACTCTAAGTACATTTAGAAGATAATACTTGCATCCTTAAAGAACATTTTTACTGCTGCTCTTTTCCTTGTATTCAATTATGTTTACAGTGTAGTGTTGCTACCTTTACTTAAAGGGACAGTGTGTAGCATTTAGAGGGACCTTGAGCAAAAAATGGAAAATAATATTAATAGGTAAGGTTTTCTGTGGTGTATAATCACCAGAAACGAAGAATCGTTATGTTTTTATCAGCTTAGAATGAGCCGTTTAGATCTACATCCGGAGAGGGTCATCTTCACGCAATCCGCCATGTTCTACGGAAGCCCAGAACGGACAAAAAAAACAAACACTGGCTCTAGATAAGGACATTCACGTTTTTTGAATTTTCGTGTTTGTGTGTTTTCCCGTCGGCCACCATAGTTCTCCTACGCGCTTGGCACACAGGAGAAGTTTCAGTCGGTTGCAACTTCACCACTAGATGTCGCCAGATTCTACACACTGGCCCTTTAAGTGAGTAAAGTATCTGAATAGTTCATCAACCTGTGTATGGTTCTCTTAAATTAAATGCAGACGTCAAATGGTTTGTCATCCTGTTACGATACAAACTGTCTTCACGTGAGGTTTTTTTAACATGTTCATGAAATACATGATTTGTTATGTGTGACAGTGCTTTCTGATTTAGTGACACAAAGAGATATCATGAACTCTCTTTGTAAAAACCTTTGACTCTAATATGTCAACAAAATAAAACAAGAATGTTGAACCTGGCTTTATCCAATGTCAACATTTATGTTCTGGAAATACATGAATATATTTCATAAGAGAATGCCTCATTTGCATATTTAAACATACATTTTTAGAAGTCTTTACACAAAACATGATAGTCTTGATCTAATTAATTAACTAAGGAAGTTTAGTGTTGATATCTTAGTTATTCACATGTAGTATCTCAATGTATCCAGATTGGAGCAACAAATGAATACCTTCAGGTTTTTTTTATCACAGACGGTCACAGATTTAAGATGAGCGGTGGATCCACAGGAGGATGCTGGGTAATTTAATGCAAATTGGCTGTAAATTAAAATCAGGCCTCTTTGTGTGGCCTGAGATCTGAACCTGTTTCCTCTTTTCTACACAACAGACTCCAGGCTCAGCCGTTATTAACACTCATTTCCAGCTCCGCAGTGAATTCTCTTTGTTGCTCTGGCGAATGTCAAACGGACAAAAAAGCGCCTTGTTCTGAGTCGCTGCGTGTCGACTGAGCTGACAGAGAAGAAGGTAAACAAAGCCGTGGACTGTTTGGAAGAGGGCACCCAGAGAGGGGCAACGGGGACCCTGAACCCCGACCTCAGACAGGAAGGTTTGAACATGAGTGGTGCAGAAGTATTCCTGATCTCAAGAGAATGAAATGGTCTGTAAACATGATGGATTGTCCTGCAAGCTTTGATGATCAGTGTAAACATGAGTTTATGTCTCAATCTCTAGTTTCAAGTCTTCTTCAATACAGCATGATGTTCATTTAGTACATTATGGTCCATTTAGAGTCACACAGACCATAAAGCAGGGGATGCTTTAGGGCGGGGCTACACGTCTCTACGTCACTCCTGAATGCAACCAGAGGAGTTTGCGTGGTGACTTTATATTGATAACAATGGGGAGGGTGTTGTTTTTTTATATCAATGAAATGGGAGGTTCAGCCCCCACCCCTGTAATTGTCATGCTGTCTCTCAATGCAAAGAGCAATTTAAGCCCCTGCTGAGGGTTGAATTATGCAGGAGTCCTTGTAATTACAGCAGTATGTGCCTGCTGCGTCCGATCCTTATGAAGGGACGAGCGAGTAACGTTACAGCTCAGCCTCTGTTTCTGGATTCCTTATGTCGACTACACAACATAAAAGGCACTATAAATAGGTATTTATACAAATTATTCATTTTATTTGCACACACATAAGACTTCCAGATGATGAAACAAGTAAGAAAGGTAACAGGAGAGGAGAAGAAGTCACAAGAAGTAACTCTGGCGCATTTACAGCAATGTTTTTATTAATGTGCACCGTCCCTTATCAAATAAACAAGACATAAATTAATGTAAACAGATATTATTTTCATTATTGTGTGATTGTTTTGTCTTTTAAACATATTTAACAAAAAACAAGAAAATATGTGAAATTTTTTTTTATATATGTATGTATATATATATATATGTAAATATATGTATTGATTAATATATTACTATAATCAAATGTATAAATAATATAAATATAACTGCTCAATAAAAGAATATTTGTCAAAAAAGGATATATATATATATGCATATTTTTAACAAAAACTATATCAATATATGTATATATATTTACATCTATGTATCTATAAATAGGTATACAAATCTTTCATGCAGTTCTTTTCTGTGTCAGACGTTCTTTGTGTATACGCTTGTAACACGTCCTGTTGCATGTCTGTGCACCACGATGTCTGAGGAAGCGAGCCTCTGTGTTATGTAGACGATATACGACCTCAGTAAAGCTGTAGAACTGCCTGATATTGCTGGTTGTTGGTTCAAAGCCATTCGGTTGTGATCTGAGCTGCATCTCCACATGCGAGTAACACAGTGAGTGCAGACAGGGTGGGGGGAGGAGCACCGAGAGGAGGGACCACACCAAGGTCTCCACCAGGCCGCCAGGGTGCATTGTGAGGCTCATTACGGAGCATTAAACTGCCTCCCTGCGGAAACAATGAGAGGCCCCCGAGGGCCCCCGAGGCAGAGCCCCGGGCTGGCTGGGACTGATATGGAGACCCAGGGGGATCCTGCTCACCCGGGCCTGTCACTACCAGACTTCCATCCACAGCTGCCCGACTCCATTCTCCTCTTCCTCCGTCATCAGCAGGATTATTCTGCTGAATGCACCCAATAAAGAAACCACTGTTAGTGCTCCTTATTGTACCTACCAGACCCTACTTATGAATTATTGTTATCTCTGTTTATTCAAACAACCTTATCTTCATTACAATATGTTAGGTTTTATTATGGGAAACTTTATTCTCCACATATTGCAGGTTGATCACATTTCTCAGCTTGAAATTCACAAAACAAGAATGAAAAAGATTTAAGGAAAGCCAGAAACAATGAGGCGCAGTATGATGTGTTTTATTTCCTGCGTTCATATCCTGTTAATAATCTCACAATCCCTTGAGACTTAACCTCTGACCCCTAGTGGGGGTCCCGGCCCTCAGGTTGGGAACCACTGCCCAGGATGCACTAAATGGATTTAAATACCTTTAAGAAGCACCAAATGACATACTTTCTTTCAGGGAACTGTGTGAATATTTCTTTTTAAATGCAGACCTGTAAAATAAAGTGTTGCCTCTGCTGGCTTATGTTCACACTGACATGATGCCAGCACACATGTATTTACAAGCATGTGTCATTTATTTGTTTTCAAATACAAACATGTTTATGCCACAAACATAAAAATAATAATATTAAACTACATATGTATATAGTTGTATTTATATTTATATATACATTGTATATACAGTATATATATATATATAATTGTATTTGTATGTATATACATATAGTTGTATTTGTGTATAAATAGTTATTTTTATATTTATATATATAAATAAAAGGAAATTTGTTTTTTTTAAATGAGTATATGATTTTGGAAAAACAGAAGGATACCCATTATACTAATAGCAGTAGTGTATTATAATACTACTATAAGTATAATAATGACAATAATAATACACTTTATTCATATAGCCCTTTTCTTAATAATGTTACAAAGTGCTTCACAACAAGAACAAATACATTCAAACAAAGTACGTAGATGATAATAAAGTAATAAATAATTGTGTTGTTGGCTAAATAAAGGAGCAAATAATGTCTTTAAAAATGAACGTTGGGGATGATTTTTGAATTATTTGTACCGTTTCTTAATCTTGTGAGACATACCCATGTTTGTTAATATCATGTATCTACCTTTAATTATTATTATTTATTGTGTGCAGAGGAGGAGGACCCGCTGACGGAGCTGCGCGCGCAGCTTCAGTCTGGAGTCGCTCGCGACGTCGAGACCGCAATGAGGAGATAAATAGAAGCCTTATCTTTTAATTTTATTCATTTTAAAGTATTACGGCTCTCCGTCGGTGATCGGTGAAGAGGGCCGTCTCTCCCGGGACGCTGCTGCCGCTCTCGTGCGCTCTCGGTCGGTGAGTAAACGTGGACGTTTGTGCCAAAAACGGTCATTTGACGGCAGAATTAAAGGGCAGCAGATGAGACGGGAGAGCCGAGGCTCCTTTCTTCTTCTTCTTCTTCTTCTTCTTCTTCTTGTTCTTGTTCTTCTTGTTCTTCTTCTTCCTCTTGTTCTTGTTCTTGTTCTTCTTCTTCTTCTTCTTCTTCTTCTTCTTCTTCTTCTTCTTCTTCTTCTTCTTCTTCTCATAGTGAACGTTACGTCACTTTCACGTTGAAACATTTCATTATTTGTAACATCAGCACGTGCATTAACTGGGAATTGTTCATCTAGGGGCACGAGCTCGGTTTTTAAAAACGCATTAAAGCCTTTATTCTTTTATCAGATTTGGAGGTGATTTGCGCAGATATCTGTCAGCGCGAGCTCGCTCCTTCTTCTTTCTTTTCATTCTTTTCTTTTTTTAAATAATAAGCACAGTTTATAAAAACAAAAAAGCATGTTATGATTTAGCACGAGGACCATATTATCGTCTTTAATGGCAGCGGTGCGTCACGCGCCCCAATGCCCTTCATGTCGCCGCCGCGCGCACCAGAGCCTCCGTTGATTTTAATGGCGAACGGGGGGGGCAGACTCATCAGAGACCGGGCTCATAACACTCATAATACTAGTACTAGTACACAATAGGAGTAGTGCATCTGTGTGGGGTACAACAGTGTTTCTGGAGAGGAAACGAGCCAAATATATCCTCACGTGAACCCGTGTAGTGTCACATTCAGGGCCCTTTAACACAGTCTGTGATTATTGCTTTTATTGATGTCCCATCACCAGAACGGCTGTGAGACAATAGGACGTGTTACCCCCCAAACTTCTGCAGAAACACACCAGCGCATTACATTACAGCAGGAAGACGTCATAACAACTACTTCTTAATGTATTTATAGATCCAGCCACCTATTTACTAATGAGTGCATCACAAAGTGTAAATTCAGTGTTTTAATGTGGTTAAATGGCATCGTGTCACTATTTAAACAGGATTTCTAACGATCAGCTGGTTAAACAGTGACGTGTTGTTACTCAGTGATCACCATGACGACTAGTCCAGTAGATTGATGCTCTATTGATCCAGAGAAGCATGTCGGCGTCCATTAGCTTATAGGACACATAAAGCACACTCACACCACAGACTGTTTATAGGAAGTGGAAGTATTCGTCATGAAGCCTTGAGTTCAGCGTTCTGGCCGTCGCCATCTTGTTTTGTTTTGCAACCAGTGAACAGGAAGTGACCATATCTGGACTGAGGAGGAGTGACGTAGAGACGTCTCTGGTGTCGACCTGTCAATCAGCGTGTAGCCCCGCCCTAAAGCATCCCCTGCTTTATGGTCTGTGTGACTCTAAATGGACCATAATGTACTAAATGAACATCATGCTGTATTGAAGAAGACTTGAAACTAGAGATTGAGACATAAACTCATGTTTACAATGTTTACTGAGGTAATAAATCAAGAGAGAAGTAGAGTCATTTTCTATAGACTTCTATACAACCAGAGGAGTCGCCCCCTGGTGGACACTAGAGAGAATGCAGCTTTAACACATGAAGCACCGACTTCACTTTAAGAGGTTGCTGCCTGACTACTTCACCATAATATGTGCTGATGTGATTAAAGAGTAATACAAAAGATAAATATATGAACAAATGCAGATTGTGCGGAATGCTAACATGTTCATCAGCTGCAGCCTGCATCAGTCTGAGGATGTGAGGCTCATGATGAGGCTCCATGTCTCTGTAATGAGATGTAATTGGCTATTGGAGCGGAGGGTGTATTTTGGGGGGGGGGGTGACCTTTATTTCATCAGCTCCACCCGTCTCTGCTGTTCCACTCGGCGTTGCTGTTCTCTCCCTGCTGCTGTCTTATACAGCGTACATCCCATCGATGAGGAGGAGAAGTGGAATGATTACAGTAGGGGGGGGGGGGGGGGTCATTTCTCTGTTACGTCTCCTCTTTACTCAATTAGCCGTCACTGGCTGGTGAACACAAACCTGCTGACGATGTGGGAGTCGTATCGTTCTCTCTCTTATTTAATGAAACTTCAGAGCGTTGCTGGTGTCACACAGTCGACCGACTGTTCACTCTGTTAACGCGCTGGATTTAGGAACATCACCACAGTGAAGACTTTTATGGAAACTAATGTTTAATTTCCTGACAAATATCAGACCTCCACAGGGAGGGTTTAACTTCTGGTAAAACGCTGCGTCAGTGTTTACCGAGCTGTCCAATCACAGTGGAGGAGGGGCGGGACAAATACCACAAAGACCAACCGACATGAAGGCTGCAAGTGACATTGTTACACTGACTGTAAAATACTTTTATTTATTCTTTTAATACCCAAAGAAATGTTATGCAATACTTTATACATATTCATACCTAGAAACTATCATCTTTGTCGTTTAAAACTAAACAATATACCTCATATTAACGCTTATATAGCACTTAAAGGAGGATAAATGAAGCCTTATATTTCTACCTGATTACAGCTTCACTCTTGTGTCATCAGGTGTTCAATTCATCTCGAGTTCATCTTTATTCTACGTTACGTTGAACTTTAAGTTCTCTTGGTTCTGTTGGTCCCTGTGGACTAAAGTGGTCGTGTCTCTGATGACCAGAGTCTCTTTAGAACACCTCTCATGTTACTGCAGCAGGTCTGACAGTCTGCTCCTCTCAGTCCTGGTTCTGGTTCTCCCGTGCCTCCCTTCCTGCTGCCCACCGTGGACCGGTCTCTGCTGGAGGATCTGGGTCTGTCCAGGGTGGACCGGTCTCTGCTGGAGGATCTGGGTCTGTCCACGGTGGACCGGTCTCTGCTGGAGTCTGAGCTGAAGGAGGTTCTGGTGAACCTGCATGAGTTCATCTGGTTTCACCAGAATCCGACCCGGTGGCTCCGATGATGAGCATCAAGAACAACTCTATAGAAACAGAACATCTTCTCTCTGATGGTCTCTGTACTGATGGAGGTCTGTAGAGGATCAGGACTAGACTGAGACTGGTTCATATAGAGGATCAGGACTACACTGAGACTGGTTCATATAGAGGATCAGGACTACACTGAGACTGGTTTATATAGAGGATCAGGACTACACTGAGACTGGTTCATATAGAGGATCACGACTACACTGAGACTGGTTCATATAGAGGATCAGGACTAGACTGAGACTGGTTCATATAGAGGATCAGGACTAGACTGAGACTGGTTCATATAGAGGATCAGGACTACACTGAGACTGGTTCATATAGAGGATCAGGACTAGACTGAGACTGGTTCATATAGAGGATCAGGACTACACTGAGACTGGTTCATATAGAGGATCAGGACTAGACTGAGACTGGTTCATATAGAGGATCAGGACTACACTGAGACTGGTTCATATAGAGGATCAGGACTACACTGAGACTGGTTCATATAGAGGATCAGGACTAGACTGAGACTGGTTCATATAGAGGATCAGGACTACACTGAGACTGGTTCATAGAGGACCAGGACTACACTGAGACTGGTTCATATAGAGGATCAGGACTACACTGAGACTGGTTCATATAGAGGACCAGGACTACACTGAGACTGGTTCATATAGAGGATCAGGACTAGACTGAGACTGGTTCATATAGAGGATCAGGACTACATTGAGACTGGTTCATATAGAGGATCAGGACTAGACTGAGACTGGTTCATATAGAGGATCAGGACTACACTGAGACTGGTTCATAGAGGACCAGGACTAGACTGAGACTGGTTCATAGAGGACCAGGACTACACTGAGACTGGTTCATATAGAGGATCAGGACTACACTGAGACTGGTTCATATAGAGGACCAGGACTACACTGAGACTGGTTCATATAGAGGATCAGGACTACACTGAGACTGGTTCATAGAGGACCAGGACTAGACTGAGACTGGTTCATAGAGGACCAGGACTACACTGAGACTGGTTCATATAGAGGATCAGGACTACACTGAGACTGGTTCATATAGAGGATCAGGACTACACTGAGACTGGTTCATAGAGGACCAGGACTACACTGAGACTTGTTCAGGAGCAGTTAAAAGCTCCTCACTGTGACTTTAAGTGGACTTTCTCTGAGGGAGTGAACTAAAGACAGGTTTTGCTGACTCGTGGAATCAAAGAGTTGTTTATTGATGTCTGACCTCTCTCTTTGACTTTCCCTCTCTGATAACGAGACAATGTGAAGTCACATGGTGTAACCGGGGAAAGACAAACAAAGATGGACGTGAGTCTCTGTGTACTTTGGCTCACTACGCTGATCACATGGAGGCTCAGAGAGACGCTCACTCACACTGATTTTAATCCGTCTCATAAAACAGAGAAAGTTATTTTACTCCGTCTGCTAAACTACCACTTTGTGCACAATCGGGCCGAACCATTAGAGCCTGAGACGGGAGGGGAGCTTCAGATAAGAAAGACTTCTTTCATGTCGGCCAGCGAGGCTGAATCGAGTCACGGACCTTGTGACCGTGCTATCAAACAGGAAATGTCTCGTCTCAAACTTCCTGGAAAGCAACTGAGTCCGTGGCAGCAGAATAGTGGAGAGAAAAGAAAGAGTAGATGTCTTCACTTCATAGTCAGGTTTTTAACTTCTTTCCTCACCATTTATTTTCATATTTTATTCTCGTAGAAAGAGTAATAAAGAAGCAATGTGTGAGACAGATCCTTTTAGTCTGACTCACGACTGTCAGAACGAGTCTTCCCTGTGAGGTCAGAGCAGCAGGTGTGCTTCATAAGTATATATGAATAGACAATGACCTGCGGCTCCATCATCCAGGGAACCGGCCTCTTCCTCTTTGAACCCTTAAAGGGCCAGTGTGCAGAAAATCATTCATGTTTAATCACCAGAAAATAAAGAACCATTTAATTATTAACCGTGTTTTCATTCGCTTAGAATGAGTCCTTCATATCTACTTATGGAGCAGGAGGCGGAGTCCGCCATGCTGCCCCTCCATGTTTCTACAGGAGCCCAGAACAGACAAACACAACACCGGCTCCGCAGAGACTTTCACCTTAAAGGCCGCCGTGGTTCTCATGACTGTGGTCTTCTGACTGACGTTGCTGCTGAAGCGTTGTTATTATGGGATGGACGGCCTCTGAGCGCTGCAGGTTTTTGCATTTAGCTGCTCGCGTTACCGCAGTCTTGAAAAGCCAGTCGGTGTATTACCTACAGAGGATGAGAAACAGATCTATGCTCTCTACAAAGACACCAGACTGGTTCGTGACGCCGTGTAATCCATCACATACAAAGTCTCATCTACGCTACGATATAGGACCAGCCTGGGGGGGAGAGCGCTCGGTGAGGCGCCCCGGCTCCACGTGGAGGCTGTGCAGGAAGAGGGGAGAAGAACTACATGTGGCACACTGTGTTGGTGCATTCTGGGTGGTGTTGGAGACCTGTGTGTGTCCTCCTCGGTGCTCCATCAGTGTGAATAATTGACCTCGCTGACATCGGACGCATTGCATCTCCACCCGAGGGAGGTCTCATCACCGAGGATGGATGAGGGCTGACAGGCGGAGCAGACGGACACGTGTTGTTGCGTGTTGTTGCGCGTTGGTGTGCGTTGTTGTGTTGTGGTGTGGTGTGTTGTGGTGTGTTGTTGTGGTGTGGTGTGTTGTTGTGGTGTGTTGGTGTGTGTTGGTTGCGCGTTGGTGTGCGTTGTTGTGTTGTGGTGTGTGTGGAGGTGAAGAGGAAACACAGACGGATTATTAAAAGCAGGCTGAGAGTGATGGATGGAGACAGAGATGGATGAATTTTATTCTATGAAACCTTTCCTCCGTGTCTTCTGTCCCTTCAGCTGCGTATGGATCATTAGATTATAACATTATATGTGTTATCTTATCTAGTCCTCTAGTATCAATACTAGTCCTCTTAGTGATGCTCTTACTGGTTCTTTTTGATTATTTTGTGAAGAAAAGAATCGAAGACAGAACCGACAGCAGAACCGATAACTCCGGACCGCATCAACACTGCTGGTCTTTGCTCATGTAGAACCTGGTTTCAGGGGGCGTCCCTCGTCTTTGTACTTGTGGACTGGGGTCATTGTCATCATTCCTGATGAGAGTTAGTGTGTTAAATTAAACACAAATTATTAAAAATGCAAAAAAATATGATTCTTTTAATATTGAGGGAACAAAAATCGGAACTTTTGGCTCCTCGAGGCTTTTTGAAATCTATTTCATGGCTGAAACTAAAGATTATTTTCATCGTTGATTAATCTGTCAGTTATTTTCTTGATTAATTGAATTATTTCTTTGGTCTGTAAAATGCCCAAGATGACCTCAAACCTCTTGTTTGTCTCCACAACTTTAAAGATCTTAAGTTCATCGTCGCAGAGGAAATAAACCAAAAGATCCAAAAATCACTCACTTTTAATGATCATTTATGTTATTGATGTATTATCTGGTCATTTTAAAGCGCCATCAAAAGGTTTGAGTGGCCTTCAAGCGTTTTATTTCGGTGTTCGAGTTGTTCGCCATCTCCATTGTCATTTCTGCCATTTTTGGGTTCTGTAATGGAATAATTCCTGTCCTGAGATAAGATTCTGCGTTCATGGACCAGAGACAGTTTCCACATTATAAATTAAAAACCATGAAACATCGTGTTTCCTGTGTTTCAGGGCTTCCTGGGAGAACAATGGATGAGACCCGTCAGTAGCCCTTGATGAAGATTTCGACCGACTCCTCAATCTGAACGATGGAGGGAAGTGACGACGCGTCCGCCACCGTGACCCAGTCTGACGGGGGCAGCGCCGTGGTGGGAGGAGGAGGAGGAGACGCCCCCGGTAAAGTGGAGGAAGGAGTAAACCCGCTTCCTCCTGCTGCTTCCTGCGGCAGCAAAGGTGGTGCGGAGCCTCCGGCACCGGCAGCGGCGAGTCCCGGCGCCGAATCTCCGGGAGGCGTGGCGCTGAAAGTCGCCACGACCGTTCTGCACCCGGTGTGCCTGGGAGACGGCCCGCTGATGCTGCCCATCCACCTCCAGATGGCCGGAGCAGCCGGGTCTCAGCTCGGCCAGATGGGGGCGGCGCCGTACCTGATAGCGAGCCAGAGCCCCGTTTCGCTCCCGTTGGTCCTGGACCAGCAGGTCCTCCAGCACATGAGCCCATCCGTGATCCCTCAGACCGCCGGCTGCCCTCAGCTCCAGAGCAGCGTCCTGTGTCAGAACCCGTTCGACCAGAAGTCGGCGGGACAGACGCAGGACGCCAACCTGCTGTCCCTCCTGCAGAATCCTGCGTTTGCGGCCATCTTGCAGGATCTCTTCCCCTCCCAGGCCGGTGCTTCGACCTGCCAGTCGCCAGGCTCCGCCTTCTTCCCGCTTCCTCCCCTCTCGGCCCCCTACGCATCCCCCCTGGCCCCGTTAGTCCCCCCCGCCACGCTTCTAGTTCCCTACCCCGTCATCATCCCCCTGCCCGTCCCGCTGCCCGTCCCCCTGCCCGTCCCCATTCCCGCCCCCCAGGCCGAGGACTCAAAGGGGAACATGCCTAAACCGGTTTGCACTGCGAGTAAAAGCACTCAGACGTCTCCGAAAGATACGACCTCTCCTCCTCCTCCTCCGCCGCCGCCGCCGTCGTCACGCAGGTGCGCGTCTTCATTACTGCCGCCACACGCGTCCCCGTCCTCTCTTCTTGCAGATGAAGGACAAGCTTTGGACCTTTCTGTCCGAGCGTGCCCGGTAGAACTGAAACAGGAATACCCGAGTCCTCAGCAGGACGACGTGCTCGACCTGTCGGTGCCGGCGGCCGCGAGGACAAAGTGCGTCCAGTCGACCAGAGAAGCGTCTTTCCGTTCTGGTCAAGATGGCGGCGGCACGTCTTTGTCTCTGGACTCCAGACTCCTGGGCAGTCTGGCGTCGCTGGAGTTCAGCCGGCAGCACAAGTGGGTGGTCGACAGCGCAGCCGGCGGGTCCGGCTCTCTGGGTCAACAGAGCGGCGCCGGAAACCCGGAGCTGGTCGGCGCCTCGCAGGCGGCCCAGGTCATCGTCGCGGTGAAGGACGCCATCCCCGCCATCCTCTGCGGGAAGATCAAAGGCCTCTCGGCCGTCTCCACAAGGAACTTTTCTATCAAACGGGACGGCAGCCAGGCGGCGTCGCTGCAGCAGCTCTACGGGGACCAGCACGACCCCAACAGCCCGCATAAGAAGCCCCCCAAGAACAGCGCCATCAAACTGAAGAAGGTCAGCTCGCAGGAGATCCACTTCCTCCCCATGAAGAAGCAGAGACTGGCAGCGCTGCTTCCCAGAAAGTGAAGGCGAGAGATGAGGGGGGGGGGTAACATAAACACATGCGGGGACATTCTGTCATCAAACACTTACTCGTCCAATCAGAGTCAATCTGAGGCTCATGAATGTCTGACGGTGAACACAGAAGTTCCAGAGATGGTCTCTGACTTCCTGTCTTGTTGTCTTTTGTAACACTACTCTACACCGATATACTGAAGCACATGTTTCTGTTGTCTGCCAGCTTAAAGAGACAGTCCTGGTGTTCTGTAGTGTGTGTGTGTGTGTGAGGTTCTCCTCCACAGTCAGGGTTCTCCTGCAGTAGATGAGTTGATAGAACAGACAGGAGAACCAGCACGGGAGCAAAGTGATGTTCTGCTGTGGACGTATGTTCACTCCTCACAGAATGTCTCTCAGTTGAAGTGAAGCTGTATTCAGAATGTCTTCAGCTCTTCAGCTTGCTGTCACACAGACCTTTCTGAGGGAATGAAGCTGTTCTCTATGATCTACAAACACACCAGACTCATTCACTCACACTGATTCTACCTCTCAGGACAGGAGCTGCTGCTCTGCTGCTGAGCTTGTTGTTGGACTTTAGTGAATCTGAACCTTTAAAACACTAAAGTCTCACAATGTCACTAACGAACTACTACTGTAGTAATAGTACACTGACTGTGTAGAAGTACCTCATACATCACAACTACCTCTTTAATGGGCTCTCCGTGGCGTTGGAAGATTGTCTTCATAAATCAGACTCTTGGGTTCCAGTTTTCCATTTTCATGACGGTGGTTTGTTTCCTCGTGTCATTTCTATTTCAGACCTCAAAGAACCACCTGATGGTTGAAGTTCTCACTGAGCAGCAGACTGTTCAGACATGTCCCATTCTCATCAATGGAGGGATTCCCTCTCTTCTGATTGGTCGGGGGTGTCAGCATGACGGGCTCACAGGGACACGCCCACAATTCCCTTAAATACATTGTTGGTTCGTTTAAACAACAGGAACAGAAAGGGAACAGTCCTCGCGTTTAAATAGAACTTTCTACGGGCCGAAAGAAATATGTGAGGAAACACGGAGAGCATGAAAAACACCAGAGCTGCTGTTTCCTGTCACGGAGAGCAGGTTTCAATAAAGATTTCACGCATTCAATTTAAAGATGACGATCAAAGAAGAGAGTAACGAGAGAGAGAAGCTCTCTGTTTGGTGATGTTTGTGAAGTGTTATTAGTCTGTTTGTTAGGATCAGAATCTTTACGGCGCACTGGCTCCGGTGGTTCCGGTGGTTCCGGTGGTTCCGGTGGTTTGGTGGTTCCGGTGGCTCCGGTGGTTCCGGTGGCTCCGGTGGTTCCGGTGGTTCCGGTGGCTCCGGTGGTTCCGGTGGTTCCGGTGGCTCCGGTGGCTCCGGTGGTTCCGGTGGCGCCGGTGGCTCCGGTGGCTCCGGTGGTTCCGGTGGTTCCGGTGGCTCCGGTGGTTCCGGTGGCTCCGGTGGCTCCTGTGGCTCCGGTGGCTCCGGTGGCTCCGGTGGTTCCGGTGGCTCCGGTGGCTCCGGTGGTTCCGGTGGTGTCCGTGTTCCATGATGAGATGTGAATGTTGTTGATCCCGTTGAGTGCACTTTGTCATAGTTTAGTTCTCAAAGCGTTGCAGGGTGCTGGACCTGTTTCTGAAGTCTGTGAATGAGGCGGAGGGATGGATCTTCTTTTTATTATTTATACTCATGAACTTTGACCCCCTGTTGGTTGAACAGGGTTCCTCCCCAATGTGTTCACTGTGCGCCTGTTATTTATACGACCTGTATCTGCTGAGGAGACTCCTGAAGATCTTTTTCTCTTCAGAATTCTGCTGTTTTAAATGAGACGTCGGCTAAATGTTTGCTTTCTGTACAGTTTGTGTGCTTTTTATATGGAAGTTAATTTAAATATCTCAGAGGTCTGAATTTGTGTCTCTGACTTTTCATTCAACGACTTTAAAAAACAATCTCAAACATGTTTGTTTGTGTTTGATGGAACCGGTTTCAAATCAGAGAAAAATGTTCTCATGTCAGAGTTTACTCATCAAATGAGTCTGAAAGAGGCGTTCTGATAAAAACCACAAATGTTTCATCAATCATCCAGAATTCTAACGATTATTCATCGTCAGGTGATTCTCCATTAATCGACGAGTTCTTTGGTTTAAGAAATGTCAGAAAATGGTGAAAATGTTGATCAGTGTTTCCCAAAGCCAAAGATATATATATATATATATATATTTTTTTTTAAATATACATATATATTATATATATATTTTAAAATATATATATATTATATATATTTTTTTTAAATATATATATATTTTTTAAATATATATATATTATATATATTTTTTTAAAATATATATATATCCATTTTTTTTTAAATATATCTATATATTTTTTTTTAAATATATATATATATATATATATATATATATTTTTTTTAAATATATATATATATATATATATATATATATATATACACTTTTTTAAAAATATATCTATATATTATACATATCGGCTGTCAGGCTGGGGGCGGGACCTACCTGCTTGCAAAGCCATATGTTCTAAAGGGGGCGTGTCTTAGTGGCTGATTGGAACAGGTGGGAGACCTGAGGTTTGGAGATGAAACGTAGATCCACAGAGAAGAGAAGAGGAGAGTCTAGTTTCTCTGTTAATCCTCTGAACTTTACTTTTTAGTTTCTGTCCACGTGTTTAATGCTTACAAATAAGCTGCGTTGACCGCAGAGCGCGAGCTGACCGAGCAGCGTGTCATCAATGCGCGGAAGATCAGGTGAGTCCGCGCACACTCACTTGTAGTCCTGGGTGCTTCTCAAGTCTCTTAATTGTCGTTTCCTCGATCCTCGCTCGAACCGGAAGTTGTTCTGCGCCGCCGACTGAGTTTAACACCAGAGTTAAGACAGATCACAGAATAAACTTAAGCTTTACATTTGATTAGGTTTCTGATTCAACATCTGGTTTAAATAAATGTTGATTATAGTCTGAACAACAAAACGACCACAAACAACTTTCTACATTTATTAGAAAGATTTGTGTTTTCATGATCTGATGTTTCCCTCAATAACTTTTATTATGAACACAATTAAAGTCAGAGAGAGCTGAGAGACGAAACACTCGGAGAGTCAATGGAGCAGAGCGGACAAAACACCAGTTTGTACCTCAAGTCATCAATTTAGGATCGTGAGGCCACGCTCTCACGGTCTGTATTCATACAGAAATAATATGAAGAAAACAACATGACTATTAAATCAATAAGCATTATTTATACAAAAATGTAAAAGGTTTAAATTCTTAAAATGAATGAATATTTGGTAATTATTAGACTTATGTTAAGTTAATTTTAAATTATTATTATGAAAATGCATCAACCCCCCCCCCCCCCCCCCCCCCTAGCATTTAATATACTGGAAATAATTCTGACCAACTGGTAAATATTAATATATCGTATTTTTATATGAATTCTAGGAAGGGGACGTATTGATATATAATGAAACCAATGAGTGGCTGTTTTAATCTGACTGCACAATAAAACCATCAAAACCAATTTTGCTGATCATGCACATCTACAAGACTGTGAAAAAATTCAAATATGATTTATATATCATTTAATATACAGAACATGTAAACATATTTGGTTGTTATGATCAGAACTGATGTTGGTGAAAATGGAAAAAAATAAATCAAATCTTTAATATTTATGTATGAAGACTGTGAAGAATAAATCGCCTCCTATCATTTATTATACACAAAATAAAACTAATTAAATTACAAAAATCTGAAAATGAATAGTTAAAAGATGTAACGTAGAGAATAATAATAATGTATAACCTTATTTCAGTTTAAACATTAAACCTTCATTGTTCAACTTTATAAATGAGGAACTTTAGACAGAAGAGACGTTAATAAAAGCTTCAGTGAATGACGTCGTTTCACTTCCTGGTTCAATGTTTGTGTTTCCTGTTTACAGAATCGTTTTCTTTTATTTCATGTCGGAAACAAACGGAAGCAAGAAAACAACGTATTTTCTTCTTCCACTTGAGACGTAACATTTTAGTTTAATGAAGGAAAGCTTTGATCTTTGTCCATCACTGGTTCCCAACCTGAGGGTCCCGACCCCCCCGAGGGCCCTCAGAGCTTCCCAGCGGTCTCGAGGTCTTCTTCAATCTTTATTTTTATTTTTTAAACATATAGTTGGCCTCTCAGCATTTCATTCATTTCTCGGTGGAAAAACTACATGAAATAGTTACTTATTAAAGTTCAGATTGTTATTTGAAATACATTTAAAATAAATAAACACAATAAAGACAGAGAGTTGTTTCAAAAATTCAGAAAAAAAGAAGAAATAATTGCTGAAAATATCTCCGAATGGCTCGTTCTAAACAAACTTCCTGCAGTTATGGTGTTAAATATCAGTTCTCTTGTTTTTGTTATGTTACATTTAATATAAATATGCATTGAATATTTGACTCAAAGATAGAAAACGAGTCCCCAAATCTCTCATTTCCATCACTTCCATGTTTTTGTAACTTGGTCTTAAATCATTTCCTGTCGGTCAGTAAAAACACATCCTGTAGTTTTTGGTAGGTTTATAAAAAGCAAAGCAAATACACAACGTCGTGAACACACATTGTTTATCTGCTGTGACAGAAATGGACTCGTGACACTGGTTTCAAGTAGTTTGAAGAATAAAGAAAGAGAAGAACGCACCGCTCTCAGCGCTCCGTGTTCAATGTCATTTGGCACAAAAAGTGTTTGTTTGAATCCAGGAGGAACGGGAACATTCTGCCGAGTGTTTTCATTATAAAGAGTTTGCTACAAAAGCTCGTCCGAACAAAGACCGCGCAGACCTGAGAAACGTCGTCCGTGAAGAAAGGCAGCGTCTAAACGTTACTGAGCAGCCGAACTAAAAGAGATTAAAAATATGTAAATCTGCCATTTCTAACTCGTGTAGATGATCTCCTTAAAAATATTAGGTTTCTACAAAATGTACATTCTGTCGCTGATATTCATGGTTAAACCCATAAAAACTGTACACATCTGTCTTCATCCAACAGTGATTGTAACGCTTCAGAAGAGCCCACGAGATTCATGAGGAAATGTTCAAATGTTAAAAAAGATCCATGAAGCATCGTCGACTCGAGTCAGGAGGGCGTGATGGTGATGATGATGATGATGGTGATGATGATGACGGCAGGAAACTCGTGGAAAACGTGAGGTTCGATCAGAACTGTCGGATTTAATAAACCGTGACGACATTGAAGCAGAAGAAGACGTCCGTCTCCGGCCGCGGTTACATTCGTCTTTTCATACGGACGCGTTAGTCTCTCCGTCATCTTCCTCTCACGAGGAGAAGAGAAGAGAAGAGAGGAAGAAGAGAAGAGAGGAAGAAAACCTGGAGAGCTGCTGTCTGAGTTAAGTTAGTGCGGAAGATTTCCCTCAACATGAAACCTTTAAATAACAAGAGAAGAAGAGAAGAAGAGGGAAATGTGTTGATCATTGAGTTAGCGTAGCTTTGTTAGCGGCTACTCTCCCGGTAAAACAATTTTTCACCATTTTCTGACATTTTATTGTCATAAAACTAATCGATTAATCGAGAAAATGATTGACCGATCAGTTGGCAATGAAGATAATGTTTAGTCGCAGCCCTATTGTGCAGTTAATAGTAAAATGTGCTCGTCACTATATTAGTGGAGCTTTTTTAAACAAGTCCACTAATACAGCAGAGATAACGGGGACTTTTATTGTGAAGAGTTAATAGGAAATGAGAAGACGAGTGTAACCGCGGCGATCAATGAGTCGATCAGAACGCGTCGACCAGCGTTCTGCAGGAGGAAAGAGTCTCCTCTCGAAGGGAAGAACTTCTGAGGAGTTATTTCGTTTCCTCAGTAAAAACCGACCCGTCCTTCATTCAACAGGAATAAAAACCATTATTATAAGAAGAACCAGTCTCCATCTTTGGGGGGGGGGGGTCCCCTCCGCGTGGTCCTTTGGGATTCCTTAAAAGTCAAAACTGATGAGGGGGGTGAGGTGGTGTGTCAAACACCTGGTCCACGCTGGGGGGGTCTGGAGGTCTGGATGAAGTCCTGATACGAGTTCAGACCATCCACATGCCCCCCCCCCCCCACGAGTCCCGGTCCAGACGCGGCTCCTTCAGGTCTCCCTTGCTTCAGCCGCTCTATGTGGTGACACAGCTTGAGAGCCGGACCGAGCTTCAGACCCATGTACTTCATGATCATGTCGCTCCGCAGCAGCATCAGAGCTTTTCCATCGATCTCCTGTTTCAACAAGAGGACGAGACAGAATGATCTTTAACAACATGGATTCATGGATTCATGGTTTAATATACATGTACAGTAAACAGCTTGTGGTCAGCAGTGAGCGCTGCAAACTCATCTTCTTTCAGACTAATCAAAACTACGTCTGGTCCACGGTCCACAGAGAGATCAGCCTCTGATCCGGGCTTCTGTCCCTTTGAGTCGGCGAGCGGAGCGTCACAGCTGAAGTCGTGCAGTGTGAACTCTCATCGGTCTGAGAATGTAAAAGTGAACTCACGTGTTTCCTGAACAGCTCGGCGTGCGGCGCTAACGCCGTGGGGTCGGCGTCTTTCACAAACTGCATCACCTCCTCGATGGACCAGGACGACGGGTTTCTACCGGGCGGCTCCGAGCCCAGAGCCTCGGGGCCGGTGGTGGAGCTGGCTGCTACCGGAAGCACAACGTACACACTGAGCACCGGGGCGTTTACAATCGCACACGTCTACGTACGTCCGGTCTCACCGTACCTTCTACTCGTCTGAGCTGCTGCTTGGAGCTCAGCTCCGCCGGGTTGGAGGACAGGCGCCGCACGGCTGCGCCCTGGCGATACCGGGCGTGAGGGTGGTACTCCGAGGAGCTGCGCACCGTCAGGGGCCGAGGGGTCATGGAGTTGGAGGCCGAGTCCATGTAGCGCTGCTCCTTTAAGAGGCCGTTCTCTTCATGAGGCAGAGTCTCTGCTGGAGAGACAACCGCACATCCAACATTCAAGTTCAGCAACAAAAACCTTTCACAACCAGTGAACAGGAAGTGACCATATCTGGACTGAGGAGTGACGTAGAGACGCCGTACGTCTCTGGTGTCGACCTGTCAATCAGCGTGTAGCCCCGCCCTAAAGCATCCCCTGCTTTATGGTCTGTGTGACTCTAAATGGACCATAATGTACTAAATGAACATCATGCTGTATTGAAGAAGACTTGAAACTAGAGATTGAGACATAAACTCATGTTTACAATGTTTACTGAGGGAATAAATCAAGAGAGAAGTAGAGTCATTTTCTATAGACTTCTATACAACCAGAGGAGTCGCCCCCTGGTGGACACTAGAGAGAATGCAGCTTTAACACACGAAGCTCTGGCTTCTCCTGCTAGAACCGGAGGTGCTTGAGCAGCACTCGTGAACAATGTGGTAGTGAACACATGAATCAGAGTGCAGCGCCTCTAACGCGCCTCTAAGCTCGTTTACCAACTGCCAATAACAATAAATAAGATGTTTTCCCGACAGCGTTCACACGTTTTTCAAATCTCAAATGTTGCCGTATTGACAGAAGAACTCTGCACGTCTCATCTGGTCACCCCAGCAATAGTGAGCGGTACCTTCTGAAGGATGAGCTTCGGTGCGTAAATGTTTCGGCGACAAAGGAGCTGCGTACGGCGGCGAGACTCCGGAGAGACTCCGTTTACTCCCCCGAGCCAGAGCCGGAGCGTCCAGCGCCTCTTCCTTCACTGAAACACAGGAAGGAGGAACGGGAGGTTTTAAAGTGACCTCTCACCTCCTGCTTTTCAGTTTTAGTGAGAACTGGTGAATGCAGGGCGTCACCTGACTTGGTCCTGTCGTAGTGGCTGAACGGCTGGCTGCTGAACAGGTTGTCGCACTGCAGGTGACGACACATCGTCTCCAGGAAGCGCAGCACGAAGGAGGCGCTGGAGGCCGACGGCAGTTTGACCACACGGACGCCCCCGTCGGTTCTCACTGCGGAGGAAGGAGCACATGATACGTGATGTTTGAGTTACAAAAAGACAATAACATGAATTAACTAGAGAGAGAGAGAGAGAGAGAGAGAGAGAGAGAGAGAGAGAGATTAAAAGGTGAGTCTACCTCTGACCACCTCTCCTCCTCCCGAGTGAGTCTGCAGGGCGCTGAGCAGGACCTTGGGCTGGTACGCACAGTCTATGGAGGACTGGACCACCAGCTGGAGCACAGCGTTCACCGGACCCGGACCGAAGTGGTCCGGGAGACGCTGCATCTGCTTCCGGTCCAGGTGGGGGCCGCAGTTCCCTTGTTTGTTCACGTACACGCACACTGGAACAACACGCAGAGGACACGCTGAGCTGGTGAGATACGCTGATGCTTTTAAAGAAAGAGAGAGAAACGGCGGATCACCTGTTGAGACCACGGAGTTGAGGCTGCCGGGGCTTTCCTGAGGAACCTGGATGCTCGGCAGATGTCCGGGGCTTTGGAGAATCTTGGACTTCCTCTGGAAAGAAAAACAGATGCATTTGCACCGTGGCAGTAGAAGAGAAAGTGCTGACGTCGGGGTTTGTGTTTGTGCGCCTCACCTTGCTGCCAGGCTTCGGCCCTCTCTTCTTGTGGGGTCGGGGAACCAGCTGCGTGCTTTCGGGCGCGGCTCCGTTTTGCCTGGCGACCGCTGCCGCCGCCGCCGCTTCCACCGCGGCTTTGAGCAGAGCGATGGTCTCGCTCTTGGGCCGGCGGCCTCGGACCCCCTTCCTGACGGGCAGAGCGGGCAGAGGGTTGGGGAGGCGGTAGGGGGACTGGATGGAGCGCCTGCTGGGCTTGGAGGGCGACGCCGGGAGGATCGGCACGCTCTTTGGCAGAGTGACTGGAGGAGCAGCAGGAATAAAGAGTCAAAGTTAACAAGACCAGAAGCTCATGAGAAACTACAACTCTGAACTGTGTTGTTATGAAGAAAGAAAACACGATGGACCACGACAACAACGTGAAACATAACACTTCGTAGTTTTGATGGTTTAATGACTTCAGAGCGTTGAAATGATTTCGTGGATCCTTGTAGAGCAGCTGATCAAACATCTGTATCTGTTGCCATGGATCATCAGCGATCGGCCATGAGAGAATGTGACTCACTGCTGTTGCCGGGCGGCTGGAGGCCGTGCTTGGTGAGCGAGCACCAGCCCACGGGGAAGACGTCCCGGGACTCGTACTTGCACCAGTAGTCGAAGGCGCCTCGCCAGCCGTCGAACATGACGAAGACCTCGTCGCCCTTCACTTCTCCGATGGTGGCCGGACAGATGAGGTACGGGTTCTTCTTGTCCACGGCCTCCAGCTTCATGCCCGACTTAAAGTTGTTCTGGGGGGGCCCCGGAGGCTCCTAGGGGGGGAACACCCAGTGCAGAGTCCTCGTTACGACTTTTAAACGCTGTACTGTGTTTGTGTTCGTTCATGAAGCAGCACGAACCTTTTTAAAGGCGATCACTGGAGCCATCTCAGCTCCGTTTAAGGTTCTCAGCAGGAACATGGGCCACGAGGAGGCGTTCATCCGGAAGCCTGGGGGGATATTGTAACAACATTAAAACCACAAGTGAGATTAACTTATTCAGGATATTATTTAACGATTCGCTTTGCAATCAAAAGGTTGACTTCTTGTCTGGAAACTCTTGTACAGAGACACGGCCGTCTTTCCTGCTCCTGACTCCTGTTGTTCCTTGTTTCCATTTTATTTATTCATATTTCCTGTTTTATTTTGAAACTCGCCGCCTCTCTAGTTGCAGACTGCTTCACTTCCTGTCTCTTGTGTGCCTCGCCCTGATTGGTTTCTGTCCGTCGGGTCAGACTTGCTGTCACCTGTCTCTGATTGTTGTATGTTGTCTTTGTTGCCCTCTTTGTCTGTGACCAGTTCCTCGTGGTTCCTGTCTGGGCTACTTCCTGTCTACTGAACCGGTTTTTGGATCCAGCTCCCTTCTCTGAAGTCGTGCCTTTGAGTTCTGTTCTTTGTGGTTTCACATGATGCCAATGAACCAAACAAAGCCCGCAGAACGCTCCCCAGCAATGATTCTAGGTGGCGTCAGTATACGGGGCACGACGATACAATAGTTTTGTTTACATGTGTGCAACTTAATTATGTTCCGATTCTAATTATTCAAGCTGTGGTACAACAATCCAACTAATAATTATCATCATAATTCTTCTTCTTCCACTGAAGACGCAAAGCAAAATGTTCTACCGCATAGAAGTCAGTTTGTATCAGTCTACCAGGTCTTCTCTTCATTCATTCATTCATATCTAGCAGGGACGGACACATGAAGCCTTCTTACCCAGCGGTGGCTGCAGCATGTCCCCGTTCTTCTCACAGTTGCCGATGGGCTGGATGTCCGAGGAGTCCACGAGTCTCCAGAAGTCGTTGCTGTTGTCGCTCCCGTCCAGACGGAGACGCAGGCGGACCCCTGTCAGACCCATCACCGTGGCGATGCAGACGGAGGTGGAGTTGCGCGGGTCGTGGGCCTCGAGCTTCATTCCCACCTTAAAGTCGTTGGAGGGCGGGACTCTGGCCTGCGGATGTCACGCATACTGTGAGCGCCAATCGAACACACTGCACGACAAATCATTATTTAATCCGGGACGAGGTCGGGAGGGCAGCGCTGCATCCACAGTCATGAATAGAGAACTTTGGAGTGATGCATAAAACCGGGAGCAACGCACAGAAGCACTGGTGCCCCAGTTATAGAAAGTGTATATATATATATATATGTATGTGTGTATATATATATATATATATATATATATATATATGTGTGTATATATATATATACACATGTGTGTATATATATATATATATATATATATATATACACATGTGTGTATATATATATATATATATATATATATACACATACGTATGTGTGTATATATATATATATATATATATATATACACATACGTATATATATATATATATATATATATATAGATATATATATATATATATATATATATATGTATGTGTGTATATATAGATATATATATATCTATATATATATATATATATATATATATATATATATATATATATATATATATATATATATATATATATATATATATACACACATATATATATATATATATATATATATATATATATATATATATATATATACACACATATATATATATATATATATATATATATATATATATATATATATATATATATATATATATATATATATATATATATATATATATATATATATATATATATATATATATATGTATATATATATATATATATATATATGTATATATATATATATATATATATATATATATATATATATATATGTATATATATATATATATATATATGTATATATATATATATATATGTATGTATATATATATATATGTGTGTATATATACACACATATATATATATATATATATACACACATATATATATATATATGGTGACTTGCTGTCACCTGTCTCTGATTGTTGTATGTTGTCTTTGTTGCCCTCTTTGTCTGTGACCAGTTCCTCGTGGTTCCTGTCTGGGCTACTTCCTGTCTACTGAACCGGTTTTTGGACCAAATGTCCACAAGTGTTACCAATACTGGGGGAGAGAATGGAGGCTCCACATATATATATATATATATATATATATATATATATATATGTATATATATATATATATATATATATATATGTATATATATATATATATATATATATATATATGTATATATATATATATATATATATATATATATGTATGTGTATATATATATATATATATATATGTGGAGCCTCCATTCTCTCCCCCAGTATTGGTAACACTTGTGGACATTTGGTAAAAATGTTGGCGATAAAGATTTCAGTGTTTTCTAATTTACTTGCAGTGACCTTAAAGCTTTTCTGATTGGTTACCTGAACCAGATTCAGTTTGGACAGTGAATGTTAAAACAGATGTGCACTATTTCATCCAAGACTACAGTTCTGCTAATTCTTACTCAATTACTTGAAATAGACATTTAAGTTCAGAAATCCAGGAAGACAAACCTGACGGAAGCAGCCGGGTGGAGCCGGGAGAGAAGACGTCTCTTTTAGATATTCCTCCCAGCTGAAAGCATCTAAAGGAAAATATCAGTGCAGAGTGTCAGTGAACAGATATAAAGCAGTCGTGTGTTCACGTGAACGGAGCGTGGTAGAAGCATTTAACGGTGAAGTCATGGCGAGCGGAGGAACTTAAGTCTCAAGTTTTGGAGCATTTTGTCTTCCCCGTAACCTCTAATGACGATGAGGGCGGTGGACGAAACCGTTACGGTATGTAGGCGTTTTAAAGAGAAAGACACGACAACGACAAAACATCGGCATGTCCACACATGTGAAGAGCCACCATCGGGGGCCAAGGCACCACAACAACAACAACAACAAGGTATCATCGCAGCATTTAAGAAAGCGTTTGTGGCAGAATCGGACCGGGCTGAAGCTATTACAGCATCTATTGGCGTCTTTATTGCTGCAGACATGAGACCATTCTCCTTTGTGGAAAACAAAGGATTTTAAAACCTGGTTGAAGTGTTTGAGCCACGCTACGAAATCCCCTCAGCACCACTTCAGTGTGACGGTCGTTGCTCTGTGAGAAGGAACAGACTGAGACCGCTCACTTCATCACGGAGGAGATTTAAAGTCCGCTGCTGTAGACACGCCCCCTCTGAGAGTCACACGACCCTTCCCCCACTCAATGTATCCTCATCTTTCTGAGAATACATATCTTAAATGTTGTGGTTTTCATGTAAGACTACAACCCAAAGCTATTTGCTTTCAGTGTTCTTGAAATTATTTTAATGAATGAATGTAAAGCAAAGTTATATTTGGCTCCTCCCCTTTTCTTTGCTGATTCGAAAAACAATCCGAACCGTGAGGTTTGTGATCCGTTGCACCACTAATATACATGTTATAATATACATATATATACACACACACTATAGTGTATATCACAATACACTAAAATACTCTACACAATAAGATTGTTTCATGACTTAAGTATGGAGATAAATTCTCATAAATAATGGAAAGCTAAATGTATTTCTAAGAAAGCCTAATTTCACATCATGCCAATATGGATAAAAAACAAAAAAGTTAATATTTTGCTTATAAATTACATAAAATCCAGTAAATATTTGAGCACAATGTCACCTGCTAACTGCAACATGAATTTGAGGTGAAGTACCGAGAGAATAGATTCTCTCATAGACGACAATCTGTGACAAAGTCTGTAGCTGTGCTAATGCTAATGCTAATGGTATGTAGAGTAAACACGTTGCATTAATGTAACAGCGTGAGGTGACTACTGATGATAACACTCAACACAGCTCCTCTTGAGTTTAACTAAAGTATTCTAAAGTAGTTCACACATCAAGTCAAACACATCACTAAATATCACATAATAACAAGAAGAAGAAGTGTCACCTTTAGCTGTTGCAGGACTCGAACCCGTTAGTGGAACCATTCTTCCTGGTTTCTCTTTTTTGCCGTCTTTGTGATCTAAAAATGATTTTCAAAAATATATAAATATTATACATGTATGAAAATGCAAAAGTTGTTTGAACAAATCTTCACAATAAAAGTCAAATACAGCCTTAATGGATTTATTGAGCTCCTTATTTCCAATCATCTCGTCATTTCTGGCAGATCAAGCCCCTATTTTTTATTTTGAACATTTTTCATATGTGAAAATTATTTATTTTATATAATTTGCTAACTTTAACGAGAAAAAAAAGTTTGAAAACAGGCACAGTATAATGTGGTCTCCTTGCCTTTTAGTGGCGTTTTTCCCATGGTAACTGAAGACCAATGGTGACGCTTCTGGGATGGCGACCAATGGCGACGCTTCTTAGACGACCAATGGCGAAGCTTCAAAGATGACGACCATCTGTCCGATTCTGCCGATTCTGGTTGTTTTCTAAAAAAATTAAATATCAAAAGGTGAAATTATTTAAATTGCAGCACAAACGAGTCCAAAGAGATTCATTGGTTCATTCATATCAGGCAGAGTTAAAGTTACAATGTCGTGAGGCTCACAGTATTAAATACTTTTTATACTGAATTGTGTAGAAAATAGAAATCAACACTGTTTGTATGTGAATACAGATGTTTGTGGTGAAACGTGCACACTAGCTGGTCACCTTTTAAAGTAGTCAATGTACATGTGTTATAACGTTGGGAATCAAAATACTGAGCTACATTTGAAGCAGTTATCGTAAATATTATCAATTAATTGCTCAATTATCATCAATTGGAAGCAAAAAGAGAGGAGGAATGTAACAAAGTACTTTTACTCATGTACTCGAGTATTTCTATTTCACGCTTTACTTTATCCTCAAGTGTTGTCCTTTTTACTCCACTACATTTATTTGACAACTTTAGTTACTTGCAGATTTAGATTACTAACAGAAAATATAAGTCAACTAATAAATGATAATATTATTATTATAGTTTAGGCTACCTAACAATGTATAAATTATGTTATTATATATAATAATTATATAATATATATATTATTATTTATTTGATTAACCTTAATGAACTAACGTTGCGTCAGTTAGCCAGTGTGTTGTTGTTTTGTTGTTTTGTCACGTGACTTTTAAAGACTATTTGTCAAATAGTCTTTAAAAGTCTTTATTTGAAGGCTGAAGAGGTGATATAACATATTATATATCTATAAATATATGTTATATCACCTCTTCAGCCTTCAAATGGTAACTTAGCTAACGTTAGCTGAAAGCCAACATAGGTATAATAACGCTACTTTACTTACTGTACAAGAAAAACACAAACAAAAAAAATGTTATTATCTTGTATGTGTAACAGCAACGCAACAAGGTTCCAGGTAATAGCCTGGGCCCAATGTTGACAACTAGCTCCCGGTGCTGGCTAATAACTAGGTTTGGCTAACCTTAGCGTTAACCCTCTAATAGCTAGTTTTATTCCCTATTCTCAGGCAGAATTGCACGGAGCTTCAACTAACAGTCTCCCGGAACTCTTCATCGTTAAGGCTGAAGAAAAGAAAACTTACAAGCGACGTCTTTCTTCTTTTTTCTTCTTCGATACACACACTTCTTCTCTTAATCGTCAGCTGCCATTTTTTTTCTCTCCACGAATGTAGTTATATGCTTACGCGCATTTATGTCAAAGATGAGTGTATCTGTACGACAAGCACAGACAGCGAGAAGGTAACGCTGTGTGCAAAAGCTGTAGACCAATCAAATCTCACGATACTCACACGTACAGCCAATCGGGCAACGGTTTGCTCGTTTTTAGCCAATCAGCGTCTGTTCTACTCGGTCTGTAGTTTAGGATTCCGGAGAGTAAAGGGAGTGATCCATCTTAAGTTTCTTTACGCTTTGAAAGACCTTTCTGATGCAGGGGCTAAAAACTGATAAAAAAACAAGCTGATAACTAAATTCCTTAGAAATAGAGAAACGTTAACATAAGAAAACAATCTTATAGTTTCTTTAAAAAATTAAAAAATACCAGAATACAATTTAGAGTATGACCACAATGTTTATATTTTATTTTTTTATCTTTAATTTTTTGTTTTCGTTTGTATATCTATTTTAGTACTTTTTTCTTTTTCCTGGGTTTATTTTTATCCCCCATCAGAATCAGAAGAAGTGTTATTACCACGATTTTGTCTTTGTTTGGTGCATACAATAAACATGTTAAGAGGAAAGAAAATTGGGAATTTGTTATTTATATTTACAAAGGAAAAATAATAACATTGTTTACAAATAACATATATATTTACTGAATTACAAAACAACCACTGACGCTGTCTTGATCTAACAAAGACAAAAGGCTGCTATTCTTAAATGAATGTGAAGGAAAAATAAAATTTAACAAGTTAACAAAGTGAATTGAACAGAACAGCTGTTTTCATTCAATAAAGACGAGATCATACAATACCATCTTTAAATCATAAAGTAGAATAATACAAAAGAGATGATGTGGATATTAAATCTCAAAACTGATGTTTATATGCATGGAATAAATTAAAACCAGAAAAACTCTAAATTAAAACATTCCATCTCTATGAAAGTTTTTTGACCTTTCTAACAAAAACGTTGACAACAACTCCCTCGAAGTTACGTCATCACATTCGTCAAATAGCAGAACATGACTCAGAACAACTCTCTCATATCAGTTTAAGACTCGTGTGCTTTCCCCCGCCTACGAATTTCCTCCACAGTCGAGATTATTCGAACCGGAACAAACGTCGTCAGTCCAAATATTCAAGCAGCCTTCAGCACAAGTGGAAAGTGCCAAAGTAGTACTATTATACACTGCAGCTACGTTCAACAAACGTGACCAAAGAAGGAAAACTTCATATCCGGGTTTTATTTTGAAATGATTGTATTTTGCTGGATGGTTTCACTCACATTCATCCAAATAGTTTGACAGTGGCGTCAACATTTATCTGGCAGAGATGTTCAGATTCTGATCCATCTGATTATGTCATAAAATATAAGACATTTTCAATATTATAAATATAATAATATAAATGTAACTCATTGTCCTGCATTCTGCACTTTTCACTGCTATTTGACCTGTTGTTATCATAGTGCAGCTTTAATAGGAACACATTGGCTCTTTGACATTCTGCGAATTTTAAAGCACTTTCTCACAATTACAATTATTCCGGATAATCATGCATTTTTAACTCTCCAATACAATTTGAATTATTCTGTTATTCATATTTTTATTGACGAAAAGTGGTGTTACATTAAACAAAACACGTGCCTTTAGATGTAATCAATCAAGAGAACATTAATGAGAGAGAGAGAGAGAGAGAGAGAGAGAGAGAGAGAGAGAGAGAGAGAGAGAGAGAGAGAGAGAGAGAGAGAGAGAGAGAGAGAGAGAGAGAGAGAGAGAGAGAGAGAGAGAGAGAGAGAGAGAGAGAGAGAGAGAGAGAGAGAGAGATTTTAAAAGGTGAGTCTACCTCTGACCACCTCTCCTCCTCCCGAGTGAGTCTGCACAGCGTTCACCGGAACAAGCTGCAGAGATCCTTCAGTGCACTCAGAATTCTACTCATGATGATGAGGAACAGATATAACCAAAAACAAATGTATCATCACAGCCCTTCACACGTTTCAAATGACAGACATCTGAATAAAGACAACGGCAAAACGATGAGTGAAAGAAGAAACAGAAAAGCTTTTGTAACAGTTCATAATTATAAACGACTTCATCTGAGAGGGTGCATGACCCGATAACGTGATCAAGGTCCCTCTAGGTGTCCTTCCAGTGGAGAAAACGGGACGCAGTGTAATAATGGTTCCTTTAAAATGGGGAGAAGGTGATGAAGTGCCCTGCAGCGCCCAGTGGAGACAACACGATGCAGCGTCATACAGGCTGCACTGTATACACGCAGCTGCATCACCACATGCAGCTGGTGGTTCAGTGAGGGGTGAATAGCGACATGCTACCCTTGAGCAAGGCAGATTTAAAATTTGTCTCTGAATCTACATTGTCCTTTATGTGCAGTGCAGTCCGTCGACAAGTATGTTCTCGTGCTGAAGCGGTGTGATCTTGTGGATTATGTAATTGGGAAATTAGAACAATAATATCCCACCTCATACAAACACCCTCAGACCGCAACACAGTTTTCTCCCCCCCCCCCCCTTGTTGCTGCCGTTCTGCTCTCTGATTGGTCCAAACGAAGCGGGCGTTCGCAAAAGCAAGTGTTTAACCCGTTTTCATTGGCCGTCGTCACGCCACTCAATCTGTTGCTGGTGATCTGCTCGCTTGCAGCTCGTCAACCGCACGATCCGGTTACTGGCGCTGCCTGCTGCAATGGAAATACCTCCGTTGGTGGGTGGATATAAACGGGCCCGGTTCCATCATTTTCTCCCCAAACAGTGACCGAGTGAGTAGTTCATATTCCATATCGCCAGATAGATAAGAACCTATGTTGATATCTTCAGTTCAGGCTCTCGAGACATGCGGCTTGGAGGTTTGTTTTTAACCGAATTTGCGTTTTAATATGTTTTGTGAATCAGGCAGCTGACGTTTCATTATAACGGATCTAACCAGAGTCCATGCTGGAATAACAAAGTCAGGACATTCCTAGCAAGTTGTGCTGAGTGTCGCCATATATGTCTGACTTGTTGGATTTTTTTTTATTGCTGCTGCTCTGCATTGAAACATGTTGGAGCTGCATTCATTCTGTTGGGGAAGTCGTAGTTAAAACACACACACACACACACACACACACACACACACACACACACACACACACACACACACACCTGCTTAAACGCAACGTTACAGTACAGCCAGAGTCCATGTTAAAACACAATCATTTTAAAGCCACATTTGTGTGTTTGCTGTTGCTGTTGAGGATGTGAGAGATTTATATCAATAAGCAATAATGTATGACGGACATTTACATAAACAGGACTTATTATTTTAAATCACAATGTAACATTTTACCTTTCATGTCAATGTTTTCTGGCTCTTTTTTTTATTTTTTTGTTGCTCAGCAAAACGTGTTGTCAAAGTGCCTCAAATAGCAGTGACATAAGCCTTGTTTCTGCAAAAAAAATAAAAAAACCTTACCACTATAATTTTACTGATCATAAAACCCAGTTCAGGTAAAGATAATACTGCTATTGATCACAAGCGGTGGCTTTCAAAGTCCTGCATTTTTGAATTCCTCAGACTCAGTCCATTACCACGCATGAGTCATTCTGTTGATAGAGACAAAATATATGATCCACACAGCAGTGCCCAGTGCATTCCTGCTCATATTAGCCTTCTAGGGTCTGGGGCCTGGAGAGTATTTGGCTAAAAT
Source organism: Melanostigma gelatinosum (assembly GCF_949748355.1). NCBI lineage: Eukaryota > Metazoa > Chordata > Actinopteri > Perciformes > Zoarcidae > Melanostigma > Melanostigma gelatinosum. The sequence goes on from NC_136637.1 coordinate 30,070,347, forward strand.
CTGCTCTGGAAAAAACAGGCTGCATGCCGCTGTGTGTAGGTTGTGAAATGAGGAGAAGGAGGAAACACGTTAACGACCAAAAAGGCTTTCTTTCCCCCTCCTCTGCAGCCATTGTCTTGCATCATCATCCGCCTCAAGTTCACCTACAGTTTGCTGTCAGTTCACTGGTGTTGATGGCGTTCGGCTGACTGACATAAGGGAGTAATAGACCACACGGCGGAGACGAGAGTTTATTTTGGTTTGTGCATGCTGATGAGCAGCTTTTCTGTGCCCACAGCACCGTAGGCAGGCAGACCGGGAGGTGTGTGTGAGCAAGTCCTCCAGCTTCTCCAGCAAGGAGAAGATGAAATGGAGAAAGTGGCGTCGAGAGTCTTGTCTGATTCAATAAGAGTGAAGAGCGAGTGGATACCGGAGAAGATGCTTTGATCACATTAACAGATTGTTTGGTGCTGATTCACCCTCCAAAAAAATACAAAAAGGTAGGAATAACAGGGAGGAACTTGGTATCTTTTCCCGTTGTTTTCATCATTTGTAGTGAATTATATATATTTAATCTATCTATCTTTAATATGTACTTAATTCAAATTAAAGGGGGCGCGTTACTGTTTGTACTCATGAATGTCAGTTTACTCAGCAGTGATAGTAGTCTGTTTTATAATCATATCTTCCGGGGCTCTGGAAGGAGATTACTGAAATCTGACAATCATCAGGGTTATCTCGAGTTAGACATGAGACTTTAAATATCTGAAAAACAAAAACCTGTGTGATCTGCTCGGTGGAATGAACTTTGACAGACGAGGGCCTAATTTCTATTTGAGTGAAAACAATGGAATTGTGCTAAAGGTTTAGCCATAGAAATAGAGCATGAGTAGAATGGAGATTGCATTGTTTTCTCTGGTCGTTAGACGAGTACAAGTGGCGATTGTTGTTAATTGTAATGGCGACAGCACACGTCGGTGGCAGAGGAACCGTCAGACCAAGGGCCACTGTACGGCTAATTTTCTGGAATCAGTATAGCATTAAAGCAAGCAAGCTAACTAGCCCACTGTGCACTAGTTAGCTAGCTAGCTAGCTAGCTAGCTTGTTAATTCCACCATGCTTTAATGCTACACTGGTTTCAGAAAATTAGCCGAACAAAGTTGTCACTCATCCATTGATAGCAATTTTCTTTTGTGTGGATGAAGCATTCAGTAAAGTTTTACTCATGTAAAGCTCCCCGCGCTTCATAACGTTACTACTAACGTTACTACTCCACTGCTCGTTTTAGTCGTGACTAGAAAACCTCATCTCAGTGAGTTTATACGGAAGTTAACCTGCTACAACGATCAATGGCAACGGTACACATAAAGATGGCCGTTGCTCTGACCATCCTGCTACGTTGGTTTGAATGGGATTGTCCATGCTAATCCTATTTTATTTCTATGGGCTACGGGGTTAGCCATAGAAGTATATTAGGAGTAAAACGGACATTTAACCGTTTCCGTGATCATTTGACTCATGTAAAATAAAATGGCCATTGGTGTTAGTTGTTGGCTAGTTAGCTTGCTGTCTTTCCCCAGAGTGGCGAGGAGTGAGGCTGAGGAACCAGTGTAGCATTAAAGCATGGCGGAATTAGCAGGCTAGCTAACTAGCCAGCTGTCCACTAGTTAGCTAGTTAGCTTGTCCTTCTCCAGAGCGACGGGGAGTAAGGTGGACGGATCGTTGAACCCAGCACTGCCGCTAGGCACTCGCTCGCTGTTGGGCTAATTTCCATTGTAGCAGATAAGCGTGCTGGAATTAGCAAGCTAGTTAACTAGCTAGGTGTCCACTAGTTAGCTAGCTTGCTACTTCAACCATGCTTTAATGCTACACTTCTTACAGAAAAAGAGCTGAAGAAAGTTGTCACTCATCTGTTGATGCTATTTTCTTTCCTATGCTGTGAAAAGAGTGTGTGGATGAAGCATTAAGTTGTCAAGTTTTACAAATTTCCTCTCGTTTTCTACGCTTCGTAACGTTACCACTCCACTGGTCGTTGTAGTCGTTACTGGAAAACCTCACCTCAGTGAATCTACAACTTGATGTAAGTTTAGTTTTTTAATGGAAGCTAACCTGCTACAATGGTCACAATGGCACCGGTACACATAAAAATGGCCGCCGCTCTGATCATCCTGCTACGTTGATTTAAATACTAATGTCCTTTCTAATCCTATTTTATTTCTCCAGGTTTGGCCGTCTGGAGTCTTACTGTTGAAACATGATTTTTAAGTTGTCAGAATTGTGTTCATAGTTCATTTTGTTGTGTCTACAAAGCAGAAAAACTGATGCCGCATTTTTGTAGTCAAACTTCAAGAGCTGGAATGGATATTAGTGAAAATGGGGCTGATCTATTCAACTCAATTCTATGTTTGTATACTATAGACGTATACTGGAATTTTTATTCCTGAGTTTTAACTTGAATTGTAATTCCTGTTAATTTCTTCTTTTTTTTTACCAAATTGCTGGTTTACAATTTAAGAATACAATAATGATTACAATTCATTTCAAACAATAATTAATAACAACAAAGTGCATGTCTTTGTATTTATTTGTTATATTTAGTTTTACAAAGTTAGGAAAGCAATGTTTAAGTCAAGCCTGATGTTGCCTTGGACATAAAAGAATGATCTCATCACTGAGTGAGTCATACAGCTTATTGATTACACACCGACATGTCATAAACACAAAGTTTCATATATATATATATATATATATATATATATATATATATATATATATATATATATATACACATCGTATATCGTATGAAAAATACCTTTTGATCTGTGAGTGTTAAGTATTCCCTTCTCTGTTGCTGGAAGGTCTTTAGTGACCACTTTCCCAATTTAAAGGGACCCACAGCATAATATCATTTGTGCAATGGCTGAGTTAATGGTGATCAAAGAGGAGGAAGAGATGCAGACTGGACACTATGATATATATATATATATATATAGCAATATGTAATTTTTGCAATGCTTAAATCAGTGAGTGGGCCACGGGCTCATTTACCATTTTCTTACCTCCTTCCGTGATACTGACCTAACAGACATTTATTGAAATGAAAATCTTCCACTCAGGATATCTCAGCCTCTTGCAGCTCAACATGCAATACCGAGTCAGTGGAGAGCCCCTTTAACTCAAGGCCGTGGAGCTGTAGAGTGACAGCTTTGTGCCACTGAAGAACAACTCTGCAAAACCTGCATTGAAAACATCACTTTCTTGAGCTTCTTTTTGTTTTAAAATGGCAAAATATATCCAGTTGTGTCTGTTAACTGATGCTCTCTGAAAGCTAACTGGAGAACATGTGTATTGATGTGCATATATGTATATCATTTGGTACGTTTTTCTGCAGGTAACTACTGAAGAAGGCATGTGGCGGATACTGTGGCTCACAGCCGGCACGCGCCCCTCCGGAGCCGACAGTTGGCCGCCGCACGCCGTCCTGTAGCCGGCCGAGCTCCGTGCACCTCGCGCTGCCCACCTTTTGACTTCATGAAGATCCCTGACATCGGTGATGTGATGAATAAATTTGAAGTCCTTGGGATTGTGGGTGAAGGTGAGAGTTCTCATTTGATGCCACGGCAAAATGTAACGAGGTGAAATATCAAAAAAACAAATCTTTCATGCTGGTCCAGTCTTCAGCCACAGAGGCGGTGCACTCGCACATTGTGCTGTCGGGCTTTTCAGTCGGCAATCATTTGATGGTTTTCATTCAATTTGCCAGCAGAACAAACTGTGTTAAAAGCCTGCTCTGCTGTTCATGATACAACTCAATGAGGTGAAGGAGATGTTAAACCATGGACACAGTGAAGATGCTGTGACCTGAGTTCTCTTTGAGTTGGAAAAAGGAAGAGGTGGATCGTGGGATTCAGTTTTATTGTTGTAAATACCAATCAGACATGCTGATTGGATCGTTTGTTCCCCCCAAAATGCTTCTCATTGCTCTTCTTTTTCCTCGAGCCACTTGCTTGATATAAAGTGGCAGAGGCCTGAGGTTGTCCCACTTTATACTCCCACATCCTAGAAGTTTTATAAAGTGTGTGTGTGTAACCTGTCGCTAGAAGACAGAGGGAAACTTTGAGCTGGATTTTGAAGGCCGACTGTCCATTCAAAGAGGAGTCTGTCTGGAATTACGTCGGCTCTTTTGGTGCCACATTAAAGTGTAACGTTTCTTTGGGTCCAGCTCTACTGGCGGGCTGTGCACTAATGGTTCTGTGCGCTCCACTTCATCCAGCATCATAGATCTCATCTCACTGATCTGGAGGTCAGTCGATTTTGTTCATCATTTAGGACCGAGAGAGCAGCACGCAGAGATGTTCTGATGCCAATTAGTCCTGCCCGATACCGTGTAGCCTACCCATCATATAACCCATCATATAACCCATCATATAACCCATCATATAACCCATCATATAACCCATCATATAACCCATCATATAACCCATCATATAACCCTCTGAACCCCAAAACCCGCTGGCAGGATGGAAAAGCATGTTTTCTTTAAACAATCGCCAAAAACGAGACAGTTTGTCTCAGCCAGAAGCTGGAAAAACTGTCATAATCGTCAGATTTTCATCTTTCCGACGGTTGTTGAACACATCATCGCCTCTGTCAGAAAAATCAACCGAAAACAAAAATCATATTTCATCAAAAACATTTTATTCTTCATGTTCTCGTTACAAATCTCTCCTCTAATAAAGACATTAAAATGTGAAACTATGAAGTCATGATTGATTCATCTGAGACCAACAGTCATGTGACAACAAGGAGGAGAAACTTTGACTGAACTTCAGGAAGTGAACACAGAGGAGAGGGGAGAGGAGGAGGAGAGAGGAGAGAGGAGAGAGGAGGAGGAGGAGGAGGAGGAGGAGGAGGAGGAGGAGGAGGAGGAGGAGAGGCTGGAAACGTGAATAGTTTCATATTTATAACCCGTAGAGTCTACATTTTATTCTCCAGCATTGGTAACACTTGTGGACACACAACATGTTTGATTTATAGATTCCGTTCTTTGCCAACTTTTGTAAAATACATTATCCAATAAATTCAACTCGCGTTTTTTATATATAAATAAAAATGTTCAGTCTGCTCGATAATTGTTAGCATTGTTAGCATTGTTAGCCAACTAATAAATAAATGGAGTTAGGGTTTGGTCATTCATGCTGGATCACAAATCAACATTTTAAAACTGAATTTATTATCGTGTCATGTGGGTCTGATTGAAAGAAAAAATAAGAGTTTGAAATACTTTGAATATTGATGAAGATATTGGCTGTGGTGAATCTCATTTTAACGTACCGTTTCCTTCTTTTTTAAGGTGCCTATGGTGTTGTTTTGAAGTGCCGACACAAGGTAAGATCTTATAGATTTTCATGTAATCACCTTGTTACTAATTCGTACAATCATCAGTTGTTTTCCTTATTGTGTTTATTTAGAGCATCCCCTGCTTTATGGTCTGTGTGACTCTAAATGGACCATAATGTACTAAATGAACATCATGCTGTATTGAAGAAGACTTGAAACTAGAGATTGAGACATAAACTCATGTTTACAATGTTTACTGAGGTAATAAATCAAGAGAGAAGTAGAGTCATTTTCTATAGACTTCTATACAACCAGAGGAGTCGCCCCCTGGTGGACACTAGAGAGAATGCAGGATTAAGAGACTTCACTCGGCAGAACCGGAGGTTGCCTCCTGCCACAAACCAATGAGTGACGTCACGATGTCCACTTCTTAGATTCAGACCAGCTGTATATATTTGTCTCTCTGCTCTTATTTGTCAGTGAAAAAGATCTGCTTTGAATGGCAACAGTCAAATGAAATTCTTCCCCCGAATCTGCCGCTTAATGTTTTTCTCCGTGTAAAAGGAGCTCTGATAGTTTGTCTTGAATCAATTGATTCTTTAGCACAAGAGCAAGGAGACAAAATAAGAAGGAAACTGTGAAAAGCAGCCGACCTGCTCTGCAGTAATACTCCTCGTCATCTCAGTCCATCTAAGGAGGCGGAGCCAGGAAACAGACTCCTCCTCCTGACGGGAGAGTCTTCCTCGTCAAGATCCTCGATGGGTTTCACGACGTTGGATTACGTCCATCACCTTACCCAGTGTTTCCGTTCGCCAGGTTTCCATTAGGCTGACTGTAGAAGTGAGGACAAAAGACGGAATCACAGCCTGTAATGAACGAGCTTTATTCTTCAGACTGGCTGCAAATGCCAAATGTCTCCATCTCCTACAACAGAATCCTCAGACACAGCAGACGGAGGCTGTTGCTCTGTCTGTAACACACTTTACTGTGTTTATTTGTGCCAAAATACATCATCATCATCATCACTTTGATCAGAAATATGTAGCACTGTGATTGTCTGCAGGGTTTATCAGAACAGGCAGCTTTAAAGCCAGACAGCTGGAGAGTAAAATAATGATTTTTCTATCACAGTTCTTGTGTATTGATTTTGATCTTCTGACTCAATAACCAGTTGTGTCTTGAGGCTGTGGTTGAAATAGTTTCATTACGTTCTTTATATTTCCGTATTGACTTTGTACAGCTGATCCATCGGACGGTTTGTTTGTTGATCTGTTGCTTTAAGTTATTACGGTTTCAGTTGATGAACTCATCTTAATATATAATATATGATATTATTAAAGCTTCCTGTAAACGAGTATGTAGGAAATACAACTAATGCAGGTTTAAAGTGCAGGTCAATGATATATTTTATATTAATAATGGTTTCAATTACTATGTGTAATGTGATGAACCCACGAAAAACAAAAATATATCCAGTATAACCGACTTTTGCAGTTAATCAGTTTGTTTTGCAGGTTTTCTGCGTCGGTTGAGTTTTATTGACTCTGTGCTGAACGCTTCAGTACGGAAGCCCTGAGTGGCCAATGAGGAGGACAGAAATGATCTGGTGATCCGTCTGTTTTTAATGTTTTCTCTGTTTTGACTAAGAACAGGTGAAATCTTTCATCTTTCTAAAATTCTTATTTCTTTTGATGAAGTGTTTGTTGTTGTGATACTTGTTTCGGCCACAAGAGGCTGAAGTGCATGTTCTGAGTTTCTTATTTACTCTCGCTAACAGAGAACACGTGAAGCTTGTGTTTAGCGTGAATGCAGAAATGAAAACTCACCTGAAGAAATACGGATGCTCTTCGTTCTGTTGGGAACATGTGGTCGTGGTGAACGTCTGCCTTCTGTGGATGGAATGAGTATTACAACAACAAACATCAACAAGATAAATAAATAAATCACCTGCTCTTAAGTCACAAACACAGGAAAAGAGAAAACTATTTAAATCAGACGTAGAAAATGAATCACCATCATTTATTTCCCTCACTGCCTCTCAGGGCTTCCGTAGGTTGTCAGCTGGCACTTAACCGCTAAAGAGCCAGAAATAATTGGGGTTCACTTGTAAACTAGGCGTCATTCCTGACCTCAGAAGATTCTAACATCTAAATGTTCATTAGTTTGAGAGGAATAAGGAGCTTCCCTCCTCAACAGCTGTGCTGATGACTTACTGTGAGTGCTCTAGTTTAAAAACACTAAACATTGAAAGAGATCATTGGCTGGCTTTGTTGTCATCACTCGATTTGACATTAGTGTATAAAGGTTCATTTGTCTTTTTAATGAGCTCATTACACTTTATTATCTCTCTGGCACGCAACAAAAGAACAGCAATCCCTGAGAAGTGTGACATTCTAACGCTCTTCTTTTGGCCTCGTGGTGTGTGCGTGTGCGTGCGTGCGTGTGTGTGTGTGCGCGTGTGCGCGCGTGTGTGTGTGTGTGTGTAAAAAATGGATTGTTTGACGAGTGGAAAAAGCTCAGCAGGATGAGCTGCGGGCTGCAGATCAATATGGACCAGTTCCATCTGGAAAGTATCGTATTGTTGGCGTGAATGAACAAAGGTTCTAACTCGCAGATCTATGCTGCGTAATTATGTGTGTGTGTGTGTATATATATATGTGTATATATATATATATATATATATATATTTGGTGTTGCTGTGCATACGAGCTGGCTGCAGGCAAACGGATGTATTTGTGCAACAACTCGCAGCTGCTGGTGTTCACTGAACGTCACTTACTTCACCACCGACACGCCCCTGACATTGGGCTGGTACAGTACGTGTATTTAACAGGAATAATTAGACGCGAGAAGGGACGAGGGGGGACAGATGTAGAAAAGGAAGGAAGCAGGAGTGCGCCGTTCATCAGCGTCCACATAATGTGAATCTATTTCAGAGGCGGCTGCGCTGCGTCCGCCTCCTCATTCTCTCAAACTCCACAACATGTGAGAGCTGAGGAGTCGGGAGGAGAAGGTGCAGTCTATTGTGGCGTCTGTCATTAAATATCTAAAGCAAAGAGCTGCTGATGCATCATGGGTATGTGGTGCATGCAGGCAGAGTTTATATGCAAATATAAAAACAGCAATCATGGCTCAAATAAATATGCATAGGCTCACCCAGGTGCATGCTGGTCCTAAACCTGCCTACCTACGTATATTTTCACGATTCAGATTTTGTTTTTAAATACACAAACATAAGAGAGATAAATCATCAGTGCAGGAAGAGGCAGAAAACACACATGGCTTATTTGATTTATTATGCAGAACACAAAATGAATAAACATAAGATATGACTCTGAAATAATGATGATAAAGTATTTTAAGAACATATGATTTATAATAACACATTTTCAACACAAACTAAACGCTAAGTGAGCAAACACAACATGTACTAAACAGGAATGAAACTAAACAAAATAAAACTGTTTAAATCAATCACAAATGTAATTATTGAACAATCAATCAAACAATAGTACTTATTATGAGTAAAACTAAACAAATTACAGAACAACAAAATATATATCACAAGAAAATAATGAAACCCAACAGACAGCAAAAGAAGAATTTATCAAAATGTAAAGACAAACATCTAGAATAATCAATCAAACATTAATTCTTATTATGAGTAAAACTACAGATAAAGAGCCAGAGTACTCTGTTCATACACTGATACTGCTGAGAGTATCACAGTATATTACTGTGTCTTTGTAAGACGACTTCAACGAGACTGTGCTTCCTCTCCATCATAATCACACACATTTGATTAAAAGGTGTGTTCAAGACTTCTCTTTATTATTTATTTACCTTTTATTTTAGAACAGGTTCTCAGTTACAATGACGGCCTGAACACAGATACAATCTCAAACTATCTTATAGATACAAATACAACATCACAATGTGAACAACATATAAAAACAACGATGAGAAACAGTTGCAGAGATCAGAGACTATCGTCTGTCAAGTTATTAAAGGAGGATAACGGAATGGAGTGAAGAGTTTCAGCTTCTTTTCAAACTCGTTCGAGTTCAGGACTTTTTTAAATGACCATTTTAATGAGATTGAAGTGCAAATTGCGGTTTACTGTTGGAGATGTTGAGTCGTGAGCGGATACGTGGAGGTTTTACCAGTCATAGTCTGCAGAAATGACACTGTAGGAATGATTGAACGAGACATTTGAAGACAAAGGTAAACTGGCTCGACAGAGTTCCTCCCACACACTGAAACCCGTCGACTACTTTTCCACCTCTGAAGTCCGATACAAAGGCTTCTCTCTCGGCTAATCTAAATCCTGGATCAGGCTCCACATGGCCAGCAGCTCTTTATCAGCAGCAGCATGAGAAACGTGAGCTCGAGAGCAAACAGAGTGTTTGTTTGAGCTCTCAGGAATCTCAGCGTGCTGTGAAGCGCTTCCTCGTTTGGATGATTTGAGGTGTTGAATCGTCTGTCGTGTGTTTCATGGATCAGGAGCCTCTTCGTGAGGAGCCTCTTCGTGAGGAGCCTCTTCGTGAGGAGCCTCTTCGTGAGGAGCCTCTTCGTGAGGAGCCTCTTCGTGAGGAGCCTCTTCGTGAGGAGCCTCTTCGTGAGGAGCCTCTTCGTGAGGAGCCTCTTCGTGAGGAGCCTCTTCGTGAGGAGCCTCTTCGTGAGAAGCTCCTCTGCTTTGTTGACTGCGTTGCGTTCTGGTGATGAGCTCCTACTTCTATTTAGCATCAAAGGTTTCTGTAACTAATCGGGTTAAAAGTAAAATGCAAAATGATGCAAATGTTTGTGAAGCCACTTTGCAAACATTTCTTAATGAATCGGAGAAGTATGTGTTTGATATGGTTGGTCCTTAAATACATCGTTGGTGTTATTTACATGAAGTAATGACACAAAATGACACGTTGATTGGATCATAAAAGATATGAAAGTGGTGTGTTGCCTGATTGTGTTACTGGAACTGCTGACAAAGCTGAATTTAGAAACTGCAGCAAAGCACGAAAGACAAAGATTGGAAGTGATTTTAAAGTGTTTTTAAAAGTACGCTTTGCATCACAGCTGGCTTTGGGCTGACTGGCTCGAAACAGAAGAGAAGCTCGTTACCGTACGGAACAACTGAAGACTGAAGAGTCTCCAGTACAACATCAGAGGACATCCACACAGCATCTCACAGCAGTTTACATGTTCTTTACGTCATCGTGATAAAGTCTCTCTAAACACACGAGCTGCTGCGTCACGTTGCTTTTAACAAGAGAAAAGCTTGAACACCTGCAGAACACAAGAAGTGTTTGAAATAACGTAGTTACGCTGCGTTTCTGGTTCTGAACATATATAACATATAATATATCTATATATATATATTAAAACAATTATTGTGAGTTTTGTTGTCACACTACTTACCACCACCTGTATGTGGTGACTGTCTTTAGCTAAGAAATAATCAAAGTACGAGTTTCTGACATTGAAAACTGAAGCAGTGCAAACGTTGATTGACTGTCAGCTGGAGAGCGACTCGTCTTCATCAGCCGTGAGGAAGAACACGTGTGTCCCATGCCGAGAGGAGTCTGCTCACGGTGAAGGCTTCCTGGAGGCTCCGGTGTGGCATCAGGCCTCCTGTTTTCGTGGCACGGTGCAGGTTCACAGAAACCCCCCCGAGGGTTAAAGACGGAGGTCAACACAGAGACGTTCTCAGTGAGCGCTGTTCAGCCAATGAGGAGGCAGCATGCGTCCATCCAGCGCTGGGAACCGCGCAGAAAGGCCTGTTGACGACCAAACACCATCCTGCTGAATGTGGATTCACTGTTTACAGACCGAGCTTCCACGGATGTTTGTTTTTACCGTTATTTGACGGTTTAAGTGTTTATCCACCACTGATGTAGAAAGAGAAGAAGAGAGAAGAGACGTTCTGATGCAGCGGCAGAGTTTACTGACGTACACGTGCTGATTTTATTATTATTATGATTAATATTCAGTGGTTTTATTTCCCGTCTGATGTCATGCATTCTATTTATTGTATTTCATCTTTTTTCTGTTATCGTGAAGCTTTCTGGAGAACCTGCTTGAGTTAGATTTTAGTTTTTGACAAATCCCTCACTGATAAGAACACCATTCACACGTCTGAGGGTTTTACAAAGACGGACAACTTGACTCTACTTCTCTCTTGATTTATTCCCTCAGTAAACATTGTAAACATGAGTTTATGTCTCAATCTCTAGTTTCAAGTCTTCTTCAATACAGCATGATGTTCATTTAGTACATTATGGTCCATTTAGAGTCACACAGACCATAAAGCAGGGGATGCTTTAGGGCGGGGCTACACGCTGATTGACAGGTCTCTACGTCACTCCTCAGTCCAGATATGGTCACTTCCTGTTCACTGGTTGCAAAAACAGTTGTGCTCAGAAGTTCACCTCACAGGCTCTAAAAATAGTGTGATTGGTGGAAAATGCTGCATCAACCTTTGGAGATGATTCCTTCATGTTTGCATTGAGAACATGAATACATGAATAGATACCAAACATTGGTCCTGAAGTGAGTAGTTCGTGAACTGACCAGATCCATTAATCCCGTCAGTATTTCAGCAGCATCAGTGAGTCACAGTCCTCTCCTGTTTGTCCAACTTGATCAGAAATGTTCCTTTTTTAAAATATCTTTTATTTCAGGGTCGCCTCAGCGTCATGTTTGAGGTTGCATAACCGATGGCGCTTTTCCCACAGATAATATAATTGATGTCGGTTGGCTTAAATTTGATTCCTCAGAAATAAGCAGAGTGGCTGTCAGAAACATCGAGATTTATTTAGACGAGGAAAAAAAAAGAAAAAGACTTCCGCCCGCCCCCTTTGAAGGGAACGGTTATTTTCTGCTCCCAGTGAACAGAAACTGGGACAGCAGACTCACACCCTGCAGCAGGAACTGGGTCGCCTCGAGTGGAGCACGATGTGGAGAGGATGAGAGGATGAGAGAGGACAGATGTAGAGAGGACGGATGTAGAGAGGACGGAGAGAGGACAGATGGAGAGAGGACGGAGAGAGGACAGATGTAGAGAGGACGGATGTATAGAGGACGGAGAGAGGATGTAGAGAGGACAGATGTAGAGAGGACGGATGTAGAGAGGACGGAGAGAGGACGGAGAGAGGACAGATGTAGAGAGGACGGATGTAGAGAGGACAGATGTAGAGAGGACGGATGTAGAGAGGACGGATGTAGAGAGGACGGATGTAGAGAGGACGGAGAGAGGACAGATGGAGAGAGGACGGATGTAGAGAGGACGGATGTAGAGAGGACAGATGTAGAGAGGACGGAGAGAGGACAGATGGAGAGAGGACGGAGAGAGGACAGATGTAGAGAGGACGGATGTAGAGAGGACGGATGTAGAGAGGACGGAGAGAGGACAGATGGAGAGAGGACGGAGAGAGGACAGATGGAGAGAGGACGGAGAGAGGACAGATGGAGAGAGGACAGATGTAGAGAGGACGGAGATACAACATATGTAGAGAGGACGGAGAGACGACAGATGTAGAGAGGACAGACGGAGAGAGGATGGAGAGAGGACAGATGTAGAGAGGACGGAGAGAGGACAGATGTAGAGAGGACAGACGTAGGGAGGACAGATGGAGAGAGGATGTAGAGAGGACAGATGTAGAGAGGACAGACGTAGAGAGGACGGAGAGAGGACAGATGTAGAGAGGACAGACGGAGAGAGGACAGATCAGAGAGGACGGAGAGACGATAGATGTAGCGAGGACAGACGTAGAGAGGACAGAGAGAGGACAGATGTAGAGAGGACAGACGGAGAGAGGACAGATGTAGAGAGGACAGACGTAGAGAGGACGGAGAGATGACAGATGTAGAGAGGACAGACGTAGAGAGGACGGAGAGAGGACAGATGTAGAGAGGACAGACGTAGAGAGGACGGAGAGAGGACAGACGTAGAGAGGACGGAGAGACGACAGATGGAGAGAGGACGTAGATAGCGGATATAACAGAACGTAAAGAGGAAATATGAAGTGCTGTGTTAATGGAAAAAAGCAACATTGTTTCGGGTTCTCTATACAAACATTAAGCGTTTTGTTTCCTCCACACGGCTCTCAACATGGCGACGGCTCAGCCGGTAACTAGCAGCTAATGGTGCTAACATCGCTAACGGTGCAAACAACGTCAACAGTGCTGACAGAGCTAACGTGTTTATGTGAAACTGCGGCTCTTAGCCAGCAGCTAACGGGGCACACTGCGGCGAATGTGCTAACAGCGCTAACAGTGTTTACATGAGGGGGGGGGCAGTAGGGCGGGCGCTTCGTTTATCAGCTGTGACCGCCGCATGAGAGCAGTGCTGAGTGGTGACCCTGAGCTAACTCGTGGCTCGGTGGCTCGGTGGCTCGTGGCTCGGTGGCTCGTGGCTCGGTGGCTCGTGGCTCGTGGCTCGTGGCTCGGTGGCTCGTGGCTCGTGGCTCGGTGGCTGGTGGCTGGTGGCTGGTGGCTCGTGGCTCAGTTTGCTGCAGGACTTTGGAAACATGCACTTCAGACCAGGTGAAAATAAATAGTGACGGCCGCTGATGTGACCGCTGACTAACTGTGCAACAGGATTCTGAAATTAATGAATAACTTGGTGATTAATTATGTTCTTTTCCTCATTTCCAGCGGGTGATATTCACACATTATGAAACTGATGCGTCTCTGTCTCCACTGTGAACTGTGTGAAAACTGAAAAACAATCTTAAAGGAGAAGATTTAATCACAACTTAATCGCTGCTCTCTCAGATTGAATACCAGTTTAAATGACTAGTTTGCATTTATGAATTAATTTGTAACTTAATGACATGAAACGTAACACCTAGACCACATTACTGTTCTTCCTTCAGCTGAGTTTGAGTCCGCGTCAGGGCGTGGGAGAACGGACAACATGTTCACAGTAAATCATCATTTACGCAGCTTGGTTTTTTCTCTCCCACACAAATGAGCCTCAGAGTCCGTCGCCTCATGGGAATTCCTAAAGCGCTTAAAATAAATCATTGCACAAAAAGGCTGAGAGCAGCTGGTGTGCTGCACATGAACGTGCTCACATCGGACACCGCGACACTTCATCGACTGAATGTTAACAAACGAGAGATTAATGCGAACGCAAGTGACTTAGAATCTGAAGATAGTTTTATACCGTGTGCAGCATCTCTCATGACTTCCTTCCTGCGGTTTGAAGCAGAAATAAACTGAACGGACTTGAATGATTCATGTCATGTGTTGAGAAATGGAGCAAAGAATTCAGTTTAACTCGGGTCTCTGAAGTTGTGAAGTTACTAGTTGGGTGGTTACAATGGAAGACTAATGCTGCCAACGTGATGGAAAAAATTATTCTACAAGTCGTCAGAATGAGAAATATTATAAATGGTAAGGGCTGGGTAATATCTGAAAATAATGATTAAATATCTCAGAATAATGATTAAATATCTCAGAATGATGATTAAATATCTCAGAATATAGATTACATATCTCAGAATGATGATTAAATATCTCAGAATATAGATTACATATCTCAGAATAAAGATTAAATATCTCAGAATAATAATTAAATATCTCAGAATAATAATTAAATATCTCAGAATAATAATTAAATATCTCAGAATAATAATTAAATATCTCAGAATAAAGATTAAATATCTCAGAATGATGATTAAATATCTCAGAATAAAGATTAAATATCTCAGAATGATGATTAAATATCTCAGAATAAAGATTAAATTTCTCAGAATGATGATTAAATATCTCAGAATAAAGATTAAATATCTCAGAATGATGATTAAATATCTCAGAATAAAGATTAAATATCTCAGAATGATGATTAAATATCTCAGAATAATGATTAAATATCTCAGAATAAAGATTAAATATCTCAGAATGATGATTAAATATCTCAGAATAAAGATTAAATATCTCAGAATAATGATTAAATATCTCAGAATAAAGATTAAATATCTCTAAATAAAGAGTTAGTATCTCTAATAAAGACTTAGTGTCTCTAAATAAAGAGTTGGTATTAGAGATGCATACATGCATACATAAGTAAGGAGGTCGATGTACACACAATATTCTCGACCTCTGGTCTTGGTTGGTTGAAGGGAGCTGCAGCTCCATCAGTGCAGCTCTCCGTCTCCTTTCACTCAGCGAGTGCCGCTGGAGAGGCTGACCCTGCTGTGAGTCATCTTGTGTTGCTCGGTGCTGTGAGGAGGAGCTGGGGGGGAACTGGGACATGTGGAGAAACAGGGCTCGTGGCGGGAGGCGTCCCTCACGCAGACAACTCCACGGAGGGAGGACGGAGCGTCTCTTGGTTCTTTGTCACTCGTGCTTATAAACAAGTCACAGAAGTGCAGAATTCTTTATCATAACACTGGTGGCTGCTCCTTGTTGGAGTTTGATTTATCATAATAGCACCATCAACTATATCTATTTGTTTAAATATGTCTAAATGATTGAAACTCACTTCTGTGACATCCGTATATTGAGCACTCGTGAATCTAGTGGTCTGAATAGGTCAACATAGAGCCTGATATCTTGTAGATAAACTACTGAGGGGTAGCAGGTGCAGACAAGATGGCGTTCCTACACACAGGCTGGCAGGCGGACGGCGAGACGGTCATGGAGAAGGCAAGAGGAGGCCCTGGTGCTGTGAGGGGGAGCTGGTCTGAACTAAGAAGAGTCGCGTTATGCATCAGGGAAAGGCTTTCAACGACAGATGAAGTTGACCATGACACACTGGCACATGCAATACACACATTAGAAACCATACCAACATAACTCACACCCACAGGACAGGAAAGAAGCACGCCGGGGACTTTAAAGGAAAACAGAGGAAACAAATCCGGTGTCAGCCACACTATAGAAGACTATGTGAGAACAGAACGAGTCAGAACCTCGGGTTGTGTTCTCTGCTTAAAGAATGAACTCTATTGCATCGAACTCTGTCTGCTTCCAGTGCGTTCTTCAAAGATCATCAGGACTCCAAAAGGTATTACGTATAGAATAAGAATAGAGTTGGGGAACAGTAGTTTAGACTTCATCAACTAGTCCGGTCTGAACTTCTTTTCCACGACGTCCTCTGCCTGTCAGACGCTGCTCTGGGTCCAAAGGATCCCGGTAGTTGGTCCTCTGCCTGTCAGACGCTGCTCTGGGTCTCTATGATCCTGGTAGTTGGTCCTCTGCCTGTCAGACGCTGCTCTGGGTCTCTATGATCCTGGTAGTTGGTCCTCTGCCTGTCAGACGCTGCTCTGGGTCTCTATGATCCTGGTAGTTGGTCCTCTGCCTGTCAGACGCTGCTCTGGGTCAACAGGACCCTTCTTTTTGACGTTTAAACAGCAGCATTAATAGATTTTCTCTAATTTATTTTGCAGGACACCAATGAAATTGTGGCCATAAAGAAATTCAAGGACAGCGAAGGTAAGTGGACGACAAAGACATTCATCATCTTCATCTCGTCTTCGTCACCACGCGATGATCCTGACTCCGCCTTCTGTCTCACGTCCAATCAGAAAATGAGGAGGTCAAAGAAACGACGCTGCGGGAGCTCAAGATGCTCCGCACCCTCAAACAGGAGAACATCGTCGAGCTGAAAGAGGCGTTCAGAAGACGAGGGAAGCTGTATCTCGTCTTTGAGTATGTGGAGAAGGTGAGCCTCGTCTTCCTTCAACCCTCTGAACCCCAAAACACGCCAAAACAACACCGTTCATCCTTATCGTCAGATCTTCATCTCTACGACGGTCCTTGAACACAACATGTCCCGAGTGAAAAAAGCAACCAAAGCAAAGCGTAATATTGTGATATTTCATCAAAAACATTTTTATTCTACGTTGTAATAAAAATATCGCCACAAATAAACCGTTTGCTTTAAACTGATTCTGTAAAAAACATTAAATTCTGAGATCATCAACACAACTACGAAGACATGTTTGATTCTCCTGGGACCAACAGTCATGTGACAACAAATCAGACAAACTTTGACTGAACTGGAGGAAGTGAACACAGAGAGGAGAGGAGAGAGGAGAGAGAGAGGGAGGAGAGAAGAAGAGGAGGAGAGGAGAGAGGAGGAGAGAGGAGAGGAGAGAGAGAGGGAGGAGAGGAGAAGAGGAGGAGAGGAGAGAGGAGGAGAGAGGAGAGGAGAGAGAGAGGGAGGAGAGAGATGAGGAGGAGAGAGGAGAAGAGGAGGAGAGGAGATGAGAGGAGAGAGGACGAGAGGAGAGGAGAGGAGAAGAGGAGAGGACGAGAGGAGAGGAGAGGACGAGAGGAGAGAGGTTGGACAAATGTAAATAGTTCAACATAAACAACAGGTAGATCCTCCTTTTTTCCAACACTGGTTACACTTGTAGACATGTTGGATTTATAGATTCCATAGTTTTTCAATTTTTGTAAAATAGATTATCACAGAAATTCAACTTGCGCGTTTTTCTTTTTAATGATTTATGGCATAACCGTGTTACTCTGCACTAAAGACATGTTTGAGTTCTCTACTTCTGCTCGTGATGGTTCTGTTTCCATAGAGGAGCAGGACTTTACATTGTAACAACAAACGGTGAGTGAAATGTGACGGGAGCAGAAAACTGCTCTGGGTTCAGAGGTCACCGTCGCCTAACGTGGTCGTTCTCCTTGTTCTTTGTGTTTCTCTTTCAGAACATGCTGGAGCTGCTCGAGGAGTTACCCAACGGGGTGCCGACTGACAAAGCGCGCAGCTACATCCACCAGTTAATCAGAGCCATCCACTGGTGCCATAAACACGACATCGTTCATCGAGGTAGCATCTCAAGGATCACTTCTTTGGTCTTTATTAGGACACGTCATGAAAACACTTGAGACAGAAGAGACGTCCAGGCTCGTGCACAGAGGGCGGTATTCACCACTTCACCATCTGTGCTCAGATCTCTATTCAATTCAATTGTTCTTCTGTTTTCACAAAGAGAAAGAACCAAAGCTGCACATGTTCAGTGTGAAAAGTTATAAATGTTGACTGTGAGAGTGAAGACTCTACAGGTGAATATTCACCACTTCATCACTCACATTAAGACGAGTATTTTTATTAGTTCTCTGAAATATTATGTTTCAATATGCAAATGAGGCATTCTGTAATGGTGACTTCAGGAGAAATCTACAGATGCAAACAGACAAAGTATAAAATAAATGTCACTCTGTTCTTCACGAGATGACGAGCTTTCCGGTGACTCGGTAGCAGGAAACCCAGATGGCCCGTGTGAGTTTATTTGGCTCCCTGAATGCAACAGAGCAGGCGTCCAAATGGCCCGCGGTCCACCCAGCTACACACACATGACACCGTTATCCACCATCTGATGCATGAATTATGGTTTGTCTTCACAATCTGTGAATTTTCACAGAATTTCTTTAAGGCAATGTGAGAATTTTAACCTTTTTTTTTCTTTTCTCGATGATATAAAGATGAACATGTGGAGTGATGATGTAACGATGATGCCAGCTTATGTGTGTCTGCCCCCCCCCCCCCATCTGTTCTTCCTGCTTAGACATAAAGCCAGAAAACCTTCTCATCAGCTCCGACGACGTCCTCAAGCTCTGTGACTTCGGTGAGCGCCTCCATCATAAAAAGGAAAAGGCAAAGATGTAAAAAGGAGTATTTTCAACACAGCCTATATTTGGCTGAAGCTCGGTGCTTCATCCGGTTATCTCAAGCTTTGTGTGTTTTGTCCCTCATCTTATTCTTGTTGGGAAAACAAGAGGCTGATCGCACATCGGTTCAATCTGGTAGCACCACAACATTAACGGAGGGGGGGGGGCATCATGATGTAGGCAATCTGGAGTGAGAGACTGGAGACCTGCTGTGGGCTCTCTGTCGGCCAAAGAGAGGAGAGAACAGACATATAGGCCAAACAGTTACTGCTGAAGGAGCTTCACGTCTCACTGCACCAGTTACTGTTTGGTTTAGGACGAAACGATTTGGATCAGTTTATTTTAGACTCTTTGCTTTTATTAAAGTGACAGTAGTGAAATTTAGACTTCTGTTTGTATGAGGTTCTTTTGGTGAATCTGAATTAACTTTTTAAAACAAACATGTATTATCTCTATAATACAGCAGTGATGCCTCTAGTGGACACCAAGAGAATAACATGTATTATCTCTATAATACAGTAGTGATGCCTCTAGTGGACACCAGGAGAATAACATGTATTATCTCTATAATACAGCAGTGATGCCTCTAGTGGACACTAAGAGAATAACATGTATTATCTCTATAATACAGCAGTGATGCCTCTAGTGGACACTAAGAGAATAACATGTATTATCTCTATAATACAGCAGTGATGCCTCTAGTGGACACTAAGAGAATAACATGTATTATCTCTAATACAGCAGTGATGCCTCTAGTGGACACCAGGAGAATAACATGTATTATCTCTATAATACAGTAGTGATGCCTCTAGTGGACACCAGGAGAATAACATGTATTATCTCTATAATACAGTAGTGATGCCTCTAGTGGACACCAGGAGAATAACATGTATTATCTCTATAATACAGCAGTGATGCCTCTAGTGGACACCAGGAGAATAACATGTATTATCTCTATAATACAGTAGTGATGCCTCTAGTGGACACTAAGAGAATAACATGTATTATCTCTATAATACAGCAGTGATGCCTCTAGTGGACACCAGGAGAATAACATGTATTATCTCTATAATACAGCAGTGATGCCTCTAGTGGACACCAGGAGAATAACATGTATTATCTCTATAATACAGCAGTGATGCCTCTAGTGGACACTAAGAGAATAACATGTATTATCTCTATAATACAGTAGTGATGCCTCTAGTGGACACTAAGAGAATAACATGTATTATCTCTATAATACAGCAGTGATGCCTCTAGTGGACACCAGGAGAATAACATGTATTATCTCTATAATACAGCAGTGATGCCTCTAGTGGACACCAGGAGAATAACATGTATTATCTCTATAATACAGCAGTGATGCCTCTAGTGGACACCAGGAGAATAACATGTATTATCTCTATAATACAGCAGTGATGCCTCTAGTGGACACTAAGAGAATAACATGTATTATCTCTATAATACAGTAGTGATGCCTCTAGTGGACACTAAGAGAATAACATGTATTATCTCTATAATACAGCAGTGATGCCTCTAGTGGACACTAAGAGAATAACATGTATTATCTCTATAATACAGCAGTGATGCCTCTAGTGGACACTAAGAGAATAACATGTATTATCTCTATAATACAGCAGTGATGCCTCTAGTGGACACTAAGAGAATAACATGTATTATCTCTAATACAGCAGTGATGCCTCTAGTGGACACCAGGAGAATAACATGTATTATCTCTATAATACAGCAGTGATGCCTCTAGTGGACACCAGGAGAATAACATGTATTATCTCTATAATACAGCAGTGATGCCTCTAGTGGACACCAGGAGAATAACATGTATTATCTCTATAATACAGCAGTGATGCCTCTAGTGGACACTAAGAGAATAACATGTATTATCTCTATAATACAGTAGTGATGCCTCTAGTGGACACTAAGAGAATAACATGTATTATCTCTATAATACAGCAGTGATGCCTCTAGTGAACACTAAGAGAATAACATGTATTATCTCTATAATACAGCAGTGATGCCTCTAGTGGACACTAAGAGAATAACATGTATTATCTCTATAATACAGTAGTGATGCCTCTAGTGGACACTAAGAGAATAACATGTATTATCTCTATAATACAGCAGTGATGCCTCTAGTGGACACTAAGAGAATAACATGTATTATCTCTATAATACAGCAGTGATGCCTCTAGTGGACACTAAGAGAATAACATGTATTATCTCTATAATACAGCAGTGATGCCTCTAGTGGACACCAGGAGAATAACATGTATTATCTCTATAATACAGCAGTGATGCCTCTAGTGGACACCAGGAGAATAACATGTATTATCTCTATAATACAGCAGTGATGCCTCTAGTGGACACCAGGAGAATAACATGTATTATCTCTATAATACAGCAGTGATGCCTCTAGTGGACACTAAGAGAATAACATGTATTATCTCTATAATACAGTAGTGATGCCTCTAGTGGACACTAAGAGAATAACATGTATTATCTCTATAATACAGCAGTGATGCCTCTAGTGGACACCAGGAGAATAACATGTATTATCTCTATAATACAGCAGTGATGCCTCTAGTGGACACTAAGAGAATAACATGTATTATCTCTATAATACAGCAGTGATGCCTCTAGTGGACACCAGGAGAATAACATGTATTATCTCTATAATACAGCAGTGATGCCTCTAGTGGACACTAAGAGAATAACATGTATTATCTCTATAATACAGTAGTGATGCCTCTAGTGGACACTAAGAGAATAACATGTATTATCTCTATAATGCAGCAGTGATGCCTCTAGTGGACAACAGGAGAATAACATGTATTATCTCTATAATATAGCAGTGATGCCTCTAGTGGACACCAGGAGAATAACATGTATTATCTCTATAATACAGCAGTGATGCCTCTAGTGGACACTAAGAGAATAACATGTATTATCTCTATAATACAGCAGTGATGCCTCTAGTGGGCACCAGGAGAATAACATGTATTATCTCTATGATACAGCAGTGATGCCTCTATTGGACACTAAGAGAATAACATGTATTATCTCTATAATACAGCAGTGATGCCTCTAGTGGACACTAAGAGAATAACATGTATTATCTCTATAATACAGCAGTGATGCCTCTAGTGGACACCAGGAGAGTAACATGTATTATCTCTATAATACAGTAGTGATGCCTCTAGTGGACACCAGGAGAATAACATGTATTATCTCTATAATACAGCAGTGATGCCTCTAGTGGACACCAGGAGAGTAACATGTATTATCTCTATAATACAGTAGTGATGCCTCTAGTGGACACCAGGAGAATAACATGTATTATCTCTATAATACAGCAGTGATGCCTCTAGTGGACACCAGGAGAATAACATGTATTATCTCTATAATACAGCAGTGATGCCCCTAGTGGACACCAGGAGAATAACATGTATTATCTCTATAATGTATGTATGTATTCCTACAGCTTTCCTCTAACTCAGCTGCTTTGTAACTTACACCTCTGAATCATAATGAGCGTCCAGAGAGCTGCAGTCATTTTTTTTGTAGGTGTCTCATTATGTAGAGCATATCATAAAGCTCCTCATTATACTATATTGCCTTCCTCTGTCTTCTCTTGCCAGGCTTCGCACGTAATCTCTCCGAGGGGACGGATGCCAATTACACCGAGTACGTGGCCACGAGATGGTACCGCTCTCCAGAGCTCCTGCTCGGGTATGTCCGCTGTGGTTTTGGGCCATGTAGTTATAAAAAAAGAATATTTTACAACCGATAAACTGAAGTGACCATATTTGTTTTAAAACATAGAGGAAAATATCTGGACATTTGCCTCAGTGCTCATCTCACATCCTTTTTCTCATGCCCGACCTTCATCACCATTTGAAATGTGTGGTCCCAGGGCTCCTTATGGGAAGGCCGTGGACATGTGGTCGGTGGGCTGCATCTTAGGGGAGCTGAGCGACGGGCAGCCTCTGTTCCCGGGAGAGAGCGAGATCGACCAGCTCTTCACCATCCAGAAGGTGTTGGGACCCCTGCCGCCGGAGCAGATGAAGCTCTTCTACAACAACCCTCGCTTCCACGGGCTGCGGGTAAACGCCTCTTTTTACCCACAAAACCTCTCACCGCCTTCCATCTCTTTCTTCTTCCATCATTCATTTTCTGTCTCTTGGTTGTTGTTTTTCCTTCTTCTCCTGGCTGAGTTTTGCTTTGCCGTGACTGATTGGATCACAGTGACTCATGCTGTATCATGCATCCTGTACGCTCTGTGAGGTGGTGGCGGTGGTACAAACAGACCTGGGTCGTACTTCCCCTTCGCCTCCCTGCCCACGCCTCAGGATAGATTTGTTTTTTAAACTGCCCCTCTGTGAATACCTGACGGTGAATACCCACCAATGAGGCCCTCTGTTTGATAATGCTGCATTTTTTAAAGTTGGGACACTAGTGGGGATAAATATTGCTTAGTGTGTGCAGGAAAAATTGGTGGTATGAAGCCTGAATTCCAGCATTTTTTTACAGTAAAATGCTGTAAAACAGAGACCAACGCAGTCTCACGGCAGTTTGTGAAATAGTCACAAAATGCAATTTATTGGTTTCTATTTGTTAATGTCTGGAGGTGCTCGTTAAGGATACATTTAAGAGTTTCCTTCAACTTAGTTAAACTTCAACTTCATAGATTCTATACAATCTGACTTCTTTTTGCAACCAGAGGAGTCGCCCCCTGCTGGCCAGTAGAGAGAATGCAGGGTTTGCAACATGTGAACAGGCCCCATGTACAGTATATATGGCACTAAAAGAGGTGAATGAAGAGGAACCTTCATCTGTTTCTCGAGGTGTTTTTTAATGGGAATGTGGATCTTTCGGATCAACGTGAGGAGTGATTATGGTCTGGTCTTTGGTCTCGATACACTCCGGTCCCGGTCTTGGTTATAGCTAGTCGTGACTACAAAACTGCAACAGTCAGTGAAATTGTGTGAGTCAGTGATCGGTGGTTCAGATGGAGGAGAAGCAGCGTCTACAGGGTGACGTTCAAGAAGACAAAGACACAACAACACAGACCACAGCAGTAGTGATGCTAAAGTCACACAAGACATATTATCAGTGTGGCTGAGCAGAACACAACAACAACAAATAAAACAGGTAATAAATGTGAAATAAAACCAGATATGTTTGTACAAAGAAACCTTTTTGAACTTGCTGATTATTGATGACAATAGTTGAGGCTCCCTCTTTCTCTTGTGACGATCAATAACTCAGCCATGAAGTAATATTTAAGTTCCCTTTCAATGAAGACTAGTTAATTACTCCTCTCCTCTACACACGAAGCACAGTTGGCTGATATTGCCGGTCTTTTCCACAAAGCATTGTTGCATTATTCGGTCATTTGCTGTTGTTGCCACAGTTTTTTTTCATTTATGTTTTTGCTGAACTATGATCCACTGTTTCTTGTTTTAGTTCCCTGCTGTGAATCACCCCCAAACGTTGGAGCGGAGATACCTGGGGATCATCGGTGGAGCCCTGCTGGACCTGCTGAAGGTCGGGAATCTGCAGAGATTTTTATTTCTGCCTCTTATCTTAAATCTTAAATATCTAGATATCTGATATTTTGCATCATTATTACAGTGTTTTTTTACTAATATTATTACGTCGTGACTGCTTCGGCATCTCTCAGCTCGCATCCCAGCTCCGGCTGATGCTGTAAACAGGAGCTCCGTGTCAAGAATGTGGGCTGTGCTTGTGCACTTTTTTCCCCAGCAGATAGAATGACTCACCGCAAACACAATGTCATCTCAGGGCTGACTGCAGCGAGGACAGGCTTCTCTCGCTCTCGCTTCTCATCACAGCCTTCTGCAGTTGAGCTTACATATTGATTTGAAAGAATATATGTTTTCTGATTGCTAATGCAAAGCTGTTTTAGTTCCTGTTGTTGTCCTGAGAAACAGAGAACAGTAGCTGTCACGATAAATATGAGTTTGAACAAACTCAAGAGCTCACAAGCTGTCTTTTATTTTCAGTGCATTAATGCAGGATTCAACTAAACCAACAGTTAGGTTTAGACACCTAAACCAACAGTTAGGTTTAGACACCTAAACCAACAGTTAGGTTTAGACACCTAAACCAACAGTTAGGTTTAGACACCTAAACCAACAGTTAGGTTTAGACACCTAAACCAACAGTTAGGTTTAGACACCTAAACCAACAGTTAGGTTTAGACACCTAAACCAACAGTTAGGTTTAGACACCTAAACCAACAGTTAGGTTTAGACACCTAAACCAACAGTTAGGTTTAGACAACAAAACCAACAGTTAGGTTTAGACACCTAAACCAACAGTTAGGTTTAGACACCTAAACCAACAGTTAGGTTTAGACACCTAAACCAACAGTTAGGTTTAGACAACTAAACCAACAGTTAGGTTTAGACAACAAAACCAACAGTTAGGTTTAGACACCTAAACCAACAGTTAGGTTTAGACACCTAAACCAACAGTTAGGTTTAGACAACTAAACCAACAGTTAGGTTTAGACACCTAAACCAACAGTTAGGTTTAGACACCTAAACCAACAGTCAGGTTTAGACACCTAAACCAACAGTTAGGTTTAGACACCTAAACCAACAGTTAGGTTTAGACAACAAAACCAACAGTTAGGTTTAGACACCTAAACCAACAGTTAGGTTTAGACACCTAAACCAACAGTTAGGTTTAGACACCTAAACCAACAGTTAGGTTTAGACACCTAAACCAACAGTTAGGTTTAGACACCTAAACCAACAGTTAGGTTTAGACACCTAAACCAACAGTCAGGTTTAGACAACTGAACCAACAGTTAGGTTTAGACAACAAAACCAACAGTTAGGTTTAGACACCTAAACCAACAGTTAGGTTTAGACACCTAAACCAACAGTCAGGTTTAGACAACTGAACCAACAGTTAGGTTTAGACAACAAAACCAACAGTTAGGTTTAGACACCTAAACCAACAGTTAGGTTTAGACACCTAAACCAACAGTCAGGTTTAGACAACTAAACCAACAGTTAGGTTTAGACACCTAAACCAACAGTCAGGTTTAGACAACTGAACCAACAGTTAGGTTTAGACAACAAAACCAACAGTTAGGTTTAGACACCTAAACCAACAGTCAGGTTTAGACAACTGAACCAACAGTTAGGTTTAGACAACTGAACCAACAGTTAGGTTTAGACACCTAAACCAACAGTTAGGTTTAGACACCTAAACCAACAGTCAGGTTTAGACAACTAAACCAACAGTTAGGTTTAGACACCTAAACCAACAGTCAGGTTTAGACAACTGAACCAACAGTTAGGTTTAGACACCTAAACCAACAGTCAGGTTTAGACAACTGAACCAACAGTTAGGTTTAGACACCTAAACCAACAGTCAGGTTTAGACAACTGAACCAACAGTTAGGTTTAGACACCTAAACCAACAGTCAGGTTTAGACAACTGAACCAACAGTTAGGTTTAGACACCTAAACCAACAGTTAGGTTTAGACAACAAAACCAACAGTTAGGTTTAGACAACTAAACCAACAGTTAGGTTTAGACAACTAAACCAACAGTCAGGTTTAGACAACTAAACCAACAGTTAGGTT
>NC_136637.1:30097137-30187137 GCF_949748355.1 Melanostigma gelatinosum
AAACATCATCATCAGCTGGAGGCAGCAGAGGCATGCAAAGCTTGTTTTGGGTTGTAATTGCTCTTCTTCTGTTGTGACTCAAGGTCGGCTTATATCATGAGCAGCAAACAGAAGACGGGGGCTCCTCCAAAGAGAACCGCAACATCTACAGCGAGTCCATGCCGAGGAGGGTGGGCAGCTTCTACAGAGGTGGGCTTAGTCACAGCCGTATGAATCTATCAACGCTGTGGAGATCCTTCACTGTTAGGGTTTCAGTGCATAAAAAACACTTTGGTTGAGGTTGTCCTTAAAATTGTTCATCTAAGGATGCTTTAGAAAAAGACATGAAATCCAGGATATCGTATGAAAAATACCTTTTGATCTGTGAGTGTTAAGTATTCCCTTCTCTGTTGCTGGAAGGTCTTTAGTGACCACTTTCCAATTTAAAGGGACCCACAGCATAATATCATTTGTGCAATGGCTGAGTTAATGGTGATCAAAGAGGAGGAAGAGATGCCGACTGGACACTATGATA
Organism: Melanostigma gelatinosum; assembly: GCF_949748355.1. Lineage (NCBI taxonomy): Eukaryota > Metazoa > Chordata > Actinopteri > Perciformes > Zoarcidae > Melanostigma > Melanostigma gelatinosum. Next base: position 30,097,652 of record NC_136637.1, read on the forward strand.
TCTATATATATATATATATATATATATATATATATATATATATATATATATATATATATACAGTATATATGTAATATTGTTGGAGGTTTGTATTATTCTCATTGAATTCTCGTTGTTTGGTAACTGAAGTGCACGTGTGCTGTATTGTGACAGTAACTAACGTGAATTAGTCCAAACATTCATGCAACGCTCCTGAATGAACCCAAGTTCAAAAACATTATTTTATATTCTCTTCCTCTTTCATGTCAATATTTAACAGAAAATGTAAAATCAAGTTTAATTTTGACGATATCAGTAATAATATGATAATATAAAGTGTATTATCTGCCACAGTTTGCTTTGGAATAGTTGGTATGTGGAGAACGCAGGAGCCAGACTGTTTGTTGTGCTCTGTGCATCAGAGACGTGAATGAACGTCTCTGTTGTGTTCGGTGAACAGTTCCTTCTCCCCGGCCAGACAACTCCTTCCACGACAGCCGAGGTCAGAGCCGGAGCGCCGGTCTGTCGGGTGACGGCAGCAGTTTGACCAACCACTCCAAACGTCAGCCGACATTCGACCCCTGGTAATTATTTATCTCTTCTAACCACAACAGAGCGAACGAGTGTCTGCTCTGTGCGGAGGCCCTGAGAAGCATGTGAGAGGCTGTAGTGGACCACTAAATAAGACTAAAAGCATTCATGTTTAGCCTAACGCCAGATCAGAGCGAAGTTAAATCAGGCCGCAACCTCCGGTTCGACCGAGTGAAGCCGATACAGAAGTGTGTTAGAGCTGCATTCTCTCTAGTGTCCACCAGGGGGCGACTCCTCTGGTTGTATAGAAGTCTATAGAAAATGACTCTACTTCTCTCTTGATTTATTACCTCAGTAAACATTGTAAACATGAGTTTATGTCTCAATCTCTAGTTTCAAGTCTTCTTCAATACAGCATGATGTTCATTTAGTACATTATGGTCCATTTAGAGTCACACAGACCATAAAGCAGGGGATGCTTTAGGGCGGGGCTACACGCTGATTGACAGGTCTCTACCAGAGACGTATACGGCGTCTCTACGTCACTCCTCCTCAGTCCACATATGGTCACTTCCTGTTCACTGGTTGTGAGAAAAACAACATGGCGACGGCAGAAACCAAGATGATCACGCACGACTCAGCCTGCAGAGGCCTTAAGCCCCGCCCCCACTGCTGCACACATCGCTGTCTCTTGTTCATTCCAAGTTTACTGATGTTGAATGTGTTACATGTTGAAATTGCACGTACACAGCACGTCCTCGGGTCCCCAGCAAAGCACCCGCCAAGCGTGAAATAGATCTGATGGATGGTTCTCGAGATATGCGAAGGACACGCACACAGATAGGTCGATGGGACAGTGATGCAATTCGGCCTCTTGTGGCCGACATTAGTATTACAGCAAGAAAACAACGTCACCACGTTTCAGAGATGGAAAAACAAAATTAAGGGAAAACTTTTTTTCATATTTTTTTCGCCATAATCATAAGAGAAAACGTTTTGATCAGACTGGATCACCAGATATTTGTTTTTCTTCCTATTTCTTCTCAGGGCCTCCGTACCGTGATTTGGTTCTGAACACGGCTTTGTTCACTGCACATTGTGAAACAATGTCCCACTGGTCACATGACATCGTGGCTTCAGCTCATTGGGAGTTGAGACATATGCTACATTGTTAGCTGGGACATCACGCTCAGCAGCCTTTGTGTTCTTTTTCAGGACTGGCCCAGATACTGTCGTGCTGAACCCTGAGCCGTCCAAAGAGAAGGAGAAGCAGGGATTCTTCAGAGCAATGAAGAAGAAGAAGAAAAAATCTCAAATGGTAACTTGTATGTCCAGTTCTTCTGAGGATGGACGCTACGTCTGGATGCTCGATTTCATGCACATGATGTTTGTGAAGCTGTGTGTCTCCATACTGTATCTCCTCCTCTGCTTTGCAAAAGATTAAAGAGACAGTCCTGGTGTTCTGTAGTGTGTGTGTGTGTGTGAGGTTCTCCTCCACAGTCAGGGTTCTCCTGCAGTACATGAGTTGATAGAACAGACAGGAGAACCAGCACAGGAGCAAAGTGATGTTCTGCTGTGGACGTATGTTCACTCCTCACAGAATGTCTCTCAGTTGAAGTGAAGCTGTATTCAGAATGTCTTCAGCTCTTCAGCTTGCTGTCACACAGACCTTTCTGAGGGAATGAAGCTGTTATCTATGATCTACAAACACACCAGACTCATTCACTCACACTGATTCTACCTCTCAGGACAGGAGCTGCTGCTCTGCTGCTGAGCTTGTGTTGAGACGTTGAGAGACTTTAGTGAATGGAGTCTGGTGTGTTTGTAGAGATCATAGATCGATATAACTCCAGTTCCCTGTCGGGCTGCCCCCCCCCCCCCCCCCCGTCTGTTTCCATAAACTCATCTGCAGTCAGTGATCCACTGACTGTGGAGAGGAAGTATTATCATGTCTTCTTCTTGTTGTGCGTCTTCTTCTTCTTGTCATGTGCATCATGTTTTCTTGTGCCACCCGTCATGTGCCTCTGTATTACAGATGCAGGTCCCTGAGGGAAGGCCTCCCGTCATCAAGAAATGTCTTTTCCCTCTGTTTAGCCCAAAGAGTCACATAAAGCGTAGCTCCTCTGTGAGAGGCCTCCCTGTAGTGTCCTCTCCCATGGTACACGCTCGCCTCCTCACCCGCCTGCCATCGCATGCATTAACCACAAATAATCTGCTGCATTCATTCATTTCCAAGCCTGTTTTTTTAGAGGGTTTTATAAGAATCGGGGGAGAAATTCATCCACTCATAATGAGTTGTGAACACGAACCGGTCAGATCCATCTGTGCAGGTAATATCCGTCAATAAAGCGCTGGTTTTAACGTTCACGTTGTTGATATGTGATCAGTTTTAATGGTGATTCACCGTGACATGACTAGATCTGGCTGGTTGTGTGTTTTTGGGGTTTAATTGAGATTTCAGACGGCTCGTTGTGAGCTGAGGATGAAGCGCTGTGGCTCATGAGATGTTAAGAGTCTGTGTGCCTGGTTGCTGTACAAACAGCAGCAGCGTTTGATCGACGTCTCCTCCCCCTCAAAGTGCATCTTAACCTCTGATTTCTGTTGACGATGCAGCAGAGATCACACAGTTGAACCGGCTTCAGCATGAAACAGGTGTTCGAGGCTCCTTCTTCCCCTCACATTGTCTATTTCTACACGAGGCAGTCTGCTGGGATGCTGAGGGGGGGTTAACGCTGATGACGGAGCACAAATAAAATGCAATCTGGACCAGGAGGAAGCAGGCAGGCAGACTCAGAGTGGGTGGGTACAGAGTAGATGCACAGGGGATGTGATGTGAAACTGTCTGCAACCATCCAATCGCAGTCAAGAAGAGCTTTCGGTGCTTTGGCTTTCTGGCACCAGATGCATGTTGTTTTTTTCATTTTTATTTGAATGACTTCACTGCACCAAACCAGGCTCATAAATCAACACGTGTAAAGTATAACACACACACATGATATCTTCTGAAGCACATTTCTACGATGCCGTATTTCTGCCATTGTAGGTTAAAAACAATGTAGGAAGAGCAGGTAACATTCTGAGAAAAATCTGAATTTCTGAGATAAAAATCATGATTTACGAGAAAAAAAACGAATATTCCTTGAGATTAAAGTGATCAATTAACGAGAAGCCCCACACTCACAAATTGATCATTTGTTTTCCTCTGGATAGACCGAGCGCACCGCGATGTCTCTTTAAATTGTGGATGTTGACGATAATACAATGATTCTGGGCTAAAATCACGAGTATGTTCTGATTGATTAATCTGTTTGCAAAGTATCATTTGATTTGGTCATCCACTGCAGGAATGATACACGCGTCCTGTGGTATGAGGACGTTATTCCAACACTGCAAAGTGAAGTGATGCGGTTCCTTATAAAAACCAAAAACACTATTTCTTTTCTCTTGCAAATTTGAGATTTATTTTCTCATAATACTATTCCCCTCCTCCGGGTCCGTAGTCTTTGAATTTTTAACCTATAATGGCCCAAATACGACGGCGTATTTCGGGTCATTATAGCTGAAACAAAAAAAAGAAGCCGGGAAAATATCGGAGATTTGTCGTAAATTTACGAGAGAAAAAAACGTGGATGTTCTCCGAGATTGAAATGCTACATTTGCAGGAAAATTATTCTGGGATAAAATCGCGAGTTTCCTTTCCTTATTGCTGAATCCGATTGCAAAGTAAAAAAAAAAAAAAGAATACAAAATTTATGGTAAATTTTGTAGTTTTTGTCGCAAATTTGTGACCATAATCGAAGAGAATTGCGTAGTTTTTTTAGCAAATTTATGGCTTTAATCTTAGTCATTTCTTTATATATTCTCCCCTTCCCCCGCTTCATAATTATAGATTTTTAACCTAATATGTCGCCGTACATTTTTGATGTATAAAACATTCTGCGTGTCTCTTGTTGTCCTTTGCATTGTTTGGACCCCCATGCTCGTCTTTAATGAGATTAAACTCGATTGTTTGTGGAAGGTTCCCAGTGAGGCTGTGGACACGATCATCCAGAAGTCCTCCAGGTCCTCCGGGCACCAGAGCAGCCGCCACAGGACCCGGGACAAGAGCAGAGACCGGGACCAAGACCGGGACAAGGACTGGCCTCCTGAGAAACTGTCCGATTCACACACACCTGTAAGTCGCAACGAGAGAAATGAAAGTATTGTCTTCGTGCATGTTGTTTTTGATGGTCAACATGTTTGGGTCATCCCTCCCCTTTTCAGAGTCAGCCACTGAAGTCTCTGCGCAAACTGCTGCACCTTTCGTCCTCGTCCTCCAACCAGACGTCGCAGTCCGACATGCGCTACCAGCCGCTGCCGAACCCGGCCTCCGCTCAGGGCGGCTTCCCAGAGGGCCGGGGTCACTCGGGGGTCAGCACGCCCCAGCTGAAGAGCCGACAGGCGGCCTACCCGCTGCCCGGGCAGCTGGAGTCCGGCTGGCACTCGTCGGCCCTGGGCCGCCCCGAGGGAAACCCCTACCCGGAGCAGATGGGCATTAAGGGGGGCCAGAACGGGCACGGCTTCGGACGCCCCTCCAGGTCTCGTATGCCAAACCTCAACGACCTGAAAGAGACGGCTCTGTGATCTGCTGCAGCGCCCCGCGGCTCAAACTCCTCCGTGTTCCCCCTCCGTTGCTCCTACACGTCCATCGCATAACAGCTCACCTGCTGACTACACACACACACACACACACACACACACACACACACATGAACACACACACACACATGAACACACACACACACACACATGAACACACACACACATGAACACACACACACACACATGAACACACACACACACACACACACATGAACACACACACACACATGAACACACACACACACACACACACACACACACGAACACACATGAACACACACACACATGAACACACACACACATGAACACACACGCACACACACATGAACACACACACACACACATGAACACACACACACATGAACACACACACACATGAACACACACACACATGAACACACACGCACACACACATGAACACACACACATGAACACACACACACACACACACAAACATGAACACACACACACACACACACATGAACACACAGATGCCAAACCTTCAGTTTTAAACACTGCTTGCAAACGGGCCAAAAGCCTTTTTTACGTCTTCATTTTTTTTAAAGCTTCCATGTTTGATAGACTTTATATTATTACTTCTGTAATTCTGATTATAGTTTGTATTATAAAGTAAATATATTACAAATTAAATATATATATATATATATATGTATATATATATATATATATATGTATATATATATATATATATGTATATATATATATATATATATATATATGTATATGTATATATATATATATATGTATATATATATATATATATATGTATATGTATATATATATATATATATATATATACATATATATATATATATATATATATATGTATATATACATATATATATATATATATATATATATATATATATATATATATATATATATATACATATATATATATATATATATACATATATATATATGTATATATATATATATATATATATATATGTATATATACATATATATATATATATATATATATATATATATATATATATACATATATATATATATATATATACATATATATATATGTATATATATATATATATATATATATATGTATATATATATATATATGTATATATATGTATATATATATGTATATATACATATATATATATATGTATATATATCTATATATAGATATATATACATATATGTATATATATCTATATATAGATATATATAGATGGATGGATAAAGTGTAGATTTTAAGTGTAAGTATTTTTGTTTCTATTCAATATAGGAATATAGAACATTTTACTGCATTCTAAACAAGCTGTTGGATGGAGAGTGGTGATGTCAGTAACTTTGCAGTGTGTTCATCTCAGCAGGGTTGTAACTCTCTGGACGTCCTTCTTCTTGACATTATAGCTCGAGTGCAAGTTGTTTCTGAGTTGTTTCTGAGTTGCACTGACAATCTGTAAAGCTTTGTTCTGTTTCTTTTTTTTAAAGGATATTTAGGTTTCTGTCTTTTTGTAATGCAGCCATTTTAAGACACTGTTGTGCCATAAACGAGACAGAAACCCTACACCGCCCTCTGTAGGACATACTGAGGTACTGCACTTAACATGCACTAACTACTACATGTAGGCACTGCCCTTTCATGCACAGTTTATGTGTAAATCACCGTTTTCATACATATATTTTAAACAAATATTACACAATACAAAACTATGGTCACTACAAATAGAACACACATAATAAATGTTCATTGTACAGACTATACCAACAATGCTTTTGGTAGTAACATAATCTAGAATGATTTTCTGAAATCTTTATTTCTGTGAAAGTGTTGCACCGTGTGGATGAATGAAGCGGTAGTAAAATCCAGTTGGTACGAGAAGTTGATCCTAAGGATGTGATTATCTGATAATATCTTTCCTCACTAGGATTCAAGGAAGTCTGTTTGTTGCTTGTTTCTTACTTAAAGAGTTCACAGAAACAACGTACAAGTGGTTCTACTTGTTTAATCACATCAATAAATGTTTCAATCCAAAAATAACTGCTGTAAAAATATATTTATACAACATAAGTTGCAAGTTTTTTGTCCAAACTGTTGTTAGAAAGTAATTTGTACAGCAGCTGGAGGAACACAAAAGTCGTTCCGGGGAACAAGTGCGGGGGTTCCCAACCTTATATTTAATTGATGAGCTCAAGTAGCCCTTTATCAACACCACCAAGGAACATATGTTCCAAATGTGTTCCTTGAATCTATCATAAGCATATCAGTGTATATTATTACAGTATTTTTTTCATACAGTTTAATTGACAATGTTTACAATTCTATTACTCATTACCACCAGGATCATTCCTGTTCCTAGTGTCCTATGTTCCCACGGGGTTCCCAGGGTCCTGTGTTCTCAAGGTTCTATGTTTGCGTGGTCCTATGTTCCCATGGTCTTATGTTCCCAGTGTCTTATGTTCCCATGGTCCTATATTCCCATGGTCTTATGTTCCCATGGTCTTATGTTCCCATGGTCTTATGTTCCCATGGTCCTATATTCCCATGGTCTTATGTTCCCATGGTCTTATGTTCCCATGGTCCTATGTTCCCAAAGTCTTATGTTCCCACTGGATTCCCATGGTTCCTATGTTCCCAAAGTTCTATGTTCACATGGTCCTATTTTCCCAAAGTCCTATGTTCCCAAAGTCTTATGGGTCCATGGTCCTATGTTCCTGGGCCCTATGTTCCCATGGTCCTATGTTCCCATGGTACTATGGTCCTATGTTCCCATGGTCCTATGTTCCCATGGTCCTATGTTCCGATGGTACTATGTTCCCAGTGTCCTATGTTCCCATGGGTCTATGTTCTGATGGTACTATGTTCCCAGTGTCCTATGTTCCCAGTGTCCTATGTTCCTGGGTCCTATGTTCCTGGGTCCTATGTTCCGATGGTACTATGGTCCTATGTTCCCATGGTCCTATGTTCCTGGGTCCTATGTTCCCATGGTCCTATGTTCCTGGGTCCTATGTTCCCATGGTCCTATGTTCCTGGGTCCTATGTTCCCATGGTCCTATGTTCCCATGGTCCTATGTTCCCTGGGCCCTATGTTCCCATGGTCCTATGTTCCTGGGTCCTATGTTCCGATGGTACTATGGTCCTATGTTCCCAGTGTCCTATGTTCCTGGGTCCTATGTCCCATGGTCCTATGTTCCCATGGTACTATGTTCCCATGGTGCTTTGTTCCCATGGCTCTATGTTCCGATGGTACTATGGGTCTATGTTCCCTGGGCCCTATGTTCCCATGGTCCTATGTTCCCATGGTCCTATGTTCCTGGGTCCTATGTTCCCATGGTACTATGGTCCTATGTTCCCAGTGTCCTATGTTCCTGGGTCCTATGTTCCCATGGTCCTATGTTTCCATGGTACTATGTTCCCATGGTGCTTTGTTCACATGGCTCTATGTTCCGATGGTACTATGGGTCTATGTTCCCTGGGCCCTATGTTCCCATGGTCCTATGTTCCCATGGTCCTATGTTCCCATGGTCCTATGTTCCCTGGGCCCTATGTTCCCATGGTCCTATGTTCCTGGGTCCTATGTTCCGATGGTACTATGGTCCTATGTTCCCAGTGTCCTATGTTCCTGGGTCCTATGTTCCCATGGTCCTATGTTCCCATGGTACTATGTTCCCATGGTGCTTTGTTCCCATGGCTCTATGTTCCGATGGTACTATGGGTCTATGTTCCCTGGGCCCTATGTTCCCATGGTCCTATGTTCCTGGGTCCTATGTTCCCATGGTCTTATGTTCCCAGTGTCTTATGTTCCCATGGTCATATGTTCCCATGGTCATATGTTCCCATGGTCCCATGTTCCCATGGTGCTTATGTTCCCATGTTCCCAGTGTCCTATGTTCCTGGGTCCTATGTTCCCATGGTCTTATGTTCCCAGTGTCTTATGTTCCCATGGTCCAATGTTCCTGGGTCCTATGTTCCCATGGTCTTATGTTCCCAGTGTCATATGTTCCCATGGTCATATGTTCCCATGGTCCCATGTTCCCATGGTGCTTATGTTCCCATGTTCCCAGTGTCCTATGTTCCTGGGTCCTATGTTCCCATGGTCATATGTTCCCATGGTCCCATGTTCCCATGGTGCTTATGTTCCCATGTTCCCAGTGTCCTATGTTCCTGGGTCCTATGTTCCCAGAGTATTCCTTCATATCCTCTCACATGACACATTAATGAGACCCTTCAAAGGGTTTTATGTTCTCAGTGAGTGTTTATTTCTCTGGTCAATAGATTGAAATCACTCAACTACATCCTGCAACCTACCGATGTAACACTATTTGAAACCTTCCCCGTAACTATTTCAACCATTTGTTCGTTGCTTTTCACACACTCTCCTTCGCAACACGTAACTAATGTTCAGGTCAGATGAGTTCCGCTGCTCTCTCGTCTTTTCCATGTATTACATGTAACCCTGGTTGGGAATCGCTGCACTGGAGTGTTTCTGTTATATGATTGCACATTCTGAGCCACTTGGGATCAAACGTATGAGAAATCTAAACATGAGAACCCACAGAGGGGCAGACGCTCTGTGCTGTAACAGCGTCTTCTGTCTGGGTAAAGGTGCCATGAAAAGTAGCTTGGCAGAGATACAGCCTCAGCTTTGTAATGTTGCACTTTGAAGACTGTACGGCTCAGCAATATCGCCCCGAACTCTGTAACGTCCTCGTCCCTCCGTGTTCATCACGTGCACAGTGTTTGAGGCCCGAGGCTCCGACGTGACCGCACTGTGTTGTGTGTTGTGCGTCTGTGAGGGCCGTGCAAACTCCGTACTCAACGCGATACGTTTCTCTCTTTGGATTATCGTTTTTGCTGAAGGAGCACCGTGTATTATATTAATACTGATGTGTGACTACTTGTGTGGTAATATTCACAACAGAGGATGTTGATCAACTGTTTAAATGAAAATCAAGTATTACGTTTGTGCTTTTATTACAGACACAAATTAGTAGCATAGTTCAGTGTTTATCTGCTTTTCTTTTCTCAACAGAGCATTTACATGAGAGCATAAACCCACAAACGAATGCTTAACGGTGTTAGAATATTCATGTTGACATATGTAACAGTAAATCTCAAATAAAACATTTGATTTGAATCTTTACCTGCAGAATATTTATTCATTATATTGTTTGACTCTGAAGGTGTCCAATTTATCCAATTTTGTATTTAAAAACAATCAGTTCATACAGACTTTCAGATAAAAAGTTCATAAACACCATGACCAGTGGTGGAAGAAGTATTTACTGCGTTCAAAATCTTAATACACTGTGAGAATACTCCACTACAAGTACAATACCTGCAGAACCTTACAGAAGTATTTATCAATGTCTGATGTTTCTGGATTCATATTCCTGCTGCATGAATGTCTATGTTGCATGTTTACTCTTTTATATCCTGTTGGCTGGTTTAATCTACAGCAATGCATCATTTTCATAAGATATTAGATTGTAGCGTCGCTGTCCTGTGAGCATGGACGGATTATGAGACAATGTTGGTCTCTTTTTGGTCATTTTGTGTCTTTGTAGCTGATTTGAGTCTCGTTGTATTTGTTTTATCTCTCTGTGATCATTTTGTGTCACTTGTGGAGTAAAAAGTACAATATGTACCTCTGAGATGTAGTACAGTGAAAAATACAGTAACAAGGAAAGACTAAGTAAAGTACCTCACATGTGTATAGAACTGCAGTACTTGCGTAGAGGTACTTACCGTAGTTACTCTCCACCACTGGTCCTATAACAAAGTAACATGAAGGATCTATTTTGTTGGCAGGCTGCAGGTTATCAGGTGGACAGTGAGCCGGCCGTGTTGCCTTCAGGGACACTTGTTCATGCACGTGAGCAGCTCCAGCCGGGTGGCGATGCGGGTGTGCCAGCCCAGCGGCAGCAGGCGGATGAATCGGGCTACGATGGGGGGGCGCAGCAGGTTCTGTACCGTGGAGGAGCGGTCCGAGTTCCCATAGAAGACCTGAACATATTCACTCAATCACTTCATCATCATCACGTCTCTCCACCTTCAGCGACACACAGGAAACTCATTTCTGCACTTTTGGAGAGCAGGAATTCGTTTTCTATCTATTTCATATTTCTGATGTACTCGTATGCAGTATTGTGTGTTCATAAAACTGATTCGATATCAAACTGTTGTTTCTTTAGACGCTTACTTCAAGATCCATAGATCACAGCTGGCAGCAGTGATGCTGTGTCGTTGATTTAAAGGAACGCTTACCTGTCGTGACGAGCACCGAAACAAAACGTGACATTTGAGAAACGCAGACCTTGTGAAGATGTAGGAACTGTTTTCTTTAAACATAGTTCATGAAACTATGGATCCTCCTCAGTAACCGGGTCAGGCTTTATTGAGAGAGACATGGTTTTTCAAACGTAGTGTTTTTGGTGCTCTGAGCACCGAATGCCAAGAGACATCTAGTTCCATACGACTGGAGAGAAGACGGATATTTGTACGGCTCATGAGTAAAGTGTTGTATTTGAACATAGTTTTGCAGATGAAAGCTTTGAAACGGGTGTTTTGTGTTCTCACCCTGTTGTTTCCCGTCTGGTCTTTGTAGTAGATCCAGTTGAGCGTCTCCACCGTGCGGTACTGGACGCTGTATTTAGTGATCCACTCGTCGGCGTCGCAGCGGCCCTGAGTGAGGACGCCGGACACCACGGAGACCTCCTTCAGGTCGATCTGGATCCACTGATGCGGGTCGTTAAACTTGGAGAGCCACGCGCACCTGACGACAAACAACAAGGTGTGCTTCTGTCGTTCACAGTGACGATGAGAGAAAGAAGAACTGGGCTGTGGTGACCTACCCAAAGCCCTGGTTGTTGAGGCGAGCCTTGGAGGGGATCCAGGAGGAGTACCAGCCCACGTACTGGTCCTGACTGGGGCAGCTGATCTGGTCTGATTCCACAGATCCAGATTCAAAGCCCAGAGCTCTGTGGTAAGGACATTCTGTGGAGGACATGACACCGATAAATAATGCATGAAGAGAATCACCTCACACTTCAATGTGACCCATGAAGCAGCTGTTTAAAGGAGCAGGGCGCCCTGAACACAACCGCCGGTTACTTTCCCTCATTTCACTTGAACTCTTGAAGGAAACTTCTTCTTCTCGTGCCGCACGTTGAACAAAGTCTTGATGAATTGAAGTAAACATCTGTTCACAAACTCTCACACAACTGGTGCAGAATAGTCCAAGTCTCATTTATCGTATGTTCACTACTTCACAAACACATGCGCCTTAAACTCGTGTCGAAATGATTTCCCATAAATTGCAAAATCTTGCAAGAACTCTTGCGAGACTCGACTACCTGTCCTCCAGTCTTGCAAGAGTTTCGCAAATTCTGTTCTAGCGTTATGACACAACCAGCTTTTAACAAAGGACGCATGTGTTTGTGGAGTAGTGATCATACGACTGCATTGTTGGGATCTAAAGGAGCGTGTTTGGGTTATCAGCATTTAAGAAACTGAATTCTTGACATCAATAGAATTATTGATGTATGTAACAATTATTAATGATTATTAATATAAACGGGGCACCACCCTGCGAACAGGGACCAATAACCAAACGATAAAACTAAGTCTCATAATTAGTAGTCACTCATAATGTCAATAGTCTGCGTATGACTATACATTCAGTGACAGTGAAGGGTTTTAAGTTCGAGCACAGGCCACTACATACAGTCTTATCAAATACATATGCACAAGTAATCACAGACGACTGCTCCTTAAAGTATAACAGAGTTTATTAAATCAAAATAATAAATGATCAGATCAATTAATATTGCAACCAACAAACGTTATCATACAATTTTATATGCCTAAACTAAAGAATGAATAAAATGGATGAGAGTGTATGTCTGTGTGTGTGTGTGTGTGTGTGGGTCTGTGGGTGAAAAGGAGGGAGTCTTACAGCTACGCTAAAGACTACAAAGATGGCGGCGTCGAGTGACGCTGGCCAAAGGGGAGGGGCCTTAAGAACTACAGCTAAAAACTACAAAGATGGCGGAGTCGAGGGACCCGGACAAAATGGCAGTTAGGCTGCTGTATGTACTCACGTGTGCCTGGGCAGCACGTGATGTGAGGCGCTCGTTTGAACGAGGTTCCCCAGGGGTAGAATTAGGAGCTATGTGTATGTGCGTGTTTCGTGAAAGGAGGAACGAGGAAAAAGGTGGGGGCTCATGGATCAGACTTCTGCGTGCTGTCCGCGTTGTAGTGATAATGGGGGTGTCTGGCGTATCGTACATAACGTGCCGTTGTCGGTAGAACTGCCAGCAGTTATGTACAATAGCCGAGATTCCACACTTCACTCACAGAGCTGATTTAATGAGCAGAGAATACTACACGAAGTGTAGTAAAACCAATGAAAAGAAATCAAATAAATCCAAGCAAACAGTCACAGTTAATACACGAATACAGCGGAGCTTCTCTCGTCCGCGAGGAGTTGCGTAATATCTCGATATCACGCGACAGTAATTTAAACAACAAAAACACGGGAATATCAACATATAAATGAATGGCCTGAATTAAACTTAAGTTAATTTAAGCTAAGCTATGCCCAAATGCCAAGAATCTTACTTGTAGATGCTTCGTTGCAACGTTGAAGGGTTCGTGAGCAAAGTGGTCCGTCTTCCTCGTCGGGAAGGGGGACAGGGGGGGGGCTGCTTGCAGCGCGGCTTTGCAGCGGGCGCTGTGTGTCGCACGGCGTTTGCTGGTGCGGCTTCGGTCCGTCGTGGCGTGTTTGTGGAGCAAACGCAGACGTGATCTGTCCTCGCTGCAGGGAGGACAGTTTAACTTCGGCTGAGACGACGTGGTCCGTAGGTCTCCCGGTAATCATCGGTCAGGAGAGGAGCGAGGCTTCGTCGGCTCCTCTGTGCCGGTTTGTGCACAAAAAAATAAAAAGAAGCAGAAAGCACTGAACGAATGCTGATGCAGATTCGTTATCGCGGGCTGTTTCGTCCAGCGAAATGGCTCGTGACCTGACAGGGTTTGATGAGGGTTCGAGGGGCTCCCTCGTGGGGGGAAAGCTGGTTCTTCTGTGGCCTGGACGGGGGTGTCCGAGCGAAGAGAGCGGTGTGTGTGCTCCCTGTTCGACCGAGGTCGATTGGAAAAAGCCAGGAGGTGTGATCTGCAGGCACTTTTGTAGAACAGGGGTTGAACCACAGGGGTCCTGGGGTCTCTTGGCCTTCGGCCAATGAGATTGCCGCGGTTACCATGGTTATTTGGGGGGGGGGGGAAATTCACACCCTAGTGTGAAATCCCTTTGCTCTTATCAACTACAAATCAGGATGAACCCTTTGCTCGACAAAGTGAAGGCCTGATTCTCTTTGTCCACAGCACATGTTTAAGCCATATGGCCAGAGCCCAACAGCATTAAATGAGACTTAGATGAAACTGCACCAGTTGTGTGAGAGTTTGTAAACAGATGTTTTGCTGTTTAACTCGGCTTCTATTTACTTCAACTCATCAAGACTTTTCTCAGCGTTCTGATTCTTTTGTTCAGCGTTTCCTTCAAAGAAACGCGTGGAGAGTAACTGATGAGACCTTGCCTTGCCTATGAGTCAGACAGACAGACAGAGAGACAGACAGAGAGACAAGTAGACAGACAGACAGACAGACATGTAGACAGACAGACAGAGAGACATGTAGACAGACAGACAGGACAGAGAGACAGACAGACAGACAGACATGTAGACAGACAGACAGGACAGACAGACAGACATGTAGACAGACAGACAGGACAGAGAGACAGACAGACAGACAGACAGAGAGACATGTAGACAGACAGACAGACAGACAGACAGACAGACAGACAGACAGACAGACAGACAGACAGACAGACAGACAGACAGACAGACGGACAGAGAGACATGTAGACAGACAGACAGGACAGAGAGACAGACAGACAGACAGACCTTGTAAACATTTCCAAGGTTGCTGTGACTGATGTTGCACTCTCTGATCATTTCTGTGTTTTCTTTGAGAGTGCAATCTCCTTGCACACAAATGTCCAAACCAAGGTTGTGACAAAGCGTTACATCTCTGAAAACACCAGTGAACTATTTATTCACAAGTTCTCCTCCACACCAGCCCTCTCTTGCCTCTCAGTCAATGAGCTTGTAGATGGCTTCAATTTTAAAGTAAAAAATATGATTGATGCCATTGCACCCACTAAAGTGAAGGTTGTCTCGGGGAAGCAAAGATCTCCTTGGAGAAATGCTACGCTGGTCAGAATAGAGAAACGAGAGTGTCGGAAAGCTGAGCGCAGGTGGCGAAAAACTAATGTCCAGGTTCACTGTGACATCTATAAAGAGAGACTTCACAATTATAATTTGGAACTTAGAAATGCAAGGCAGTCATTCTTCTCTGATATCATAACCAAAAACAAGAACAACACACGCGCCTTATTTGCTGCCGTCGACAGGCTAACAAACCCTCCAGTGTCGGTAGCTGCTGAACTCCAATCCACCTGGGCATGCAATCAATTTGCCTCCTTTTTTACTGACAAAATTCAGAAAATTAGACAAGCAGTCAGTGCCTCCACACCAACCACAGGATATGTGTTGTCCCGATCTCTGAATAACATCCATTCAAATATCATGACACAATTTCATTCAATCGACCGTAGAAGCCTAGAAGACATTATACAACATCTGAAGTCATCCTCCTGCTGCTTGGATATTCTACCAACACACTTTTTCAAAAATATTTCAAACTGCATGACCACTGATCTCTTACATATTGTAAACACATCCCTTCTCTCAGGTGTCTTCCCACAAGCCCTAAAAACTGCAGTTATTAAACCGCTCCTAAAGAAGGTTAGTTTAGACTCCGCAACGATGAAAAATTATAGGCCAACATCAAACCTCCCATTTTTAAGTAAAATAATTGAAAAAGCAGTTTTCCAACAGCTGACCGACTTCTTGGCCGTAAATAACTGCTTTGATGTTTTCCAGTCAGACTTTCGACAGCACCACAGCACTGAAACTGCTCTTGTTAAGGTTTTCAACGACATCCACTTAAACATAGACAATGGCAGAAGTTCAGTCTTAGTGTTACTGGATCTCAGTGCTGCATTCGACACGGTCGACCATGCCATACTCCTAGAAAGACTAAACATCTGGGTGGGACTCTCTGGCACAGCACTTAACTGGTTTGAATCCTACTTGAAGGACCGAGAATACTTTGTGTCTGTAGCTGATTACACATCAGAGCTGACTAAAATGACATGTGGTGTTCCTCAAGGCTCAATACTGGGGCCTCTTCTGTTCAACATCTACATGCTTCCACTAGCTCAGATTATGGAAAACAACAAAGTGTGTTATCATAATTATGCAGACGACACACAAATCTACATAACTATGTCACCAGGGGACTATAATCCCATACAAGGGCTGGGTAACTGCATTGAACAAATCAACAACTGGATGTGCCAGAATTTTCTTCAATTAAACAAAGATAAAACAGAAGTAATTGTTTTTGGTACCAAGGACGAACAATTGAAAATCACCGCTCAGCTTCAGTCACTGATGTTAAAACCCACAAACCAAGCCAGAAATCTAGGTGTAGTTATGGATTCAGACCTCAACCTGAACAGCCATATCAAGACAATTACAAAATCAGCCTACTATCACCTGAAGAATATATCAAGGAATAGAGGACTTATGTCTCAACAGGATGTGTAAAACTTGTCCACGCATTTATCTTCAGCAGACTGGACTACTGTAACGGTGTGTTTACAGGTCTCTGTAAAAAGTCCGTCAGAACGCTGCAGCTGATTCAGAACGCTGCAGCTCGAGTCCTCACTAAGACCAGGAGGGTGGATCACATCACTCCAGTTCTGAGGTCTTTGCACTGGCTTCCTGTCCAACAAAGAATTTACTTTAAAATCCTGCTGTTGGTTTACAAAGCACTGAATGGTTTCGGGCCAAAATACATCTCTGATCTGCTGCTACCTTATGAACCATCCCGACCCCTCAGGTCGTCTGGGACCGGTCTACTTCCTGTTCCCAGAGTCAGAACTAAACATGGAGAAGCAGCGTTCAGTTGTTCTGCTCCACATATCTGGAACAAAGTCCCAGAAAGCTGCAGGTCTGCTGAGACCCTCAGCTCATTTAAATCAAGATTGAAGACTTTCTGTTTGCTGCCTTTAATTGAACCACATTCAATACATATATGAATCAATTTCCTGCATTTCTGCATTTTACTACTGCATTTTATTTCTTACACTGTTTTTTAATGTTTTAATGAATGTTCTTAATTGTTTTTAAATCTCCTTTTCTTTTGCCTTATGTTTTGATGCTTTTAATGGTTTTATGTGAAGCACTTTGAATTACCTTGTTGTTGAGATGTGCTATACTAATAAACTTGCCTTGATGCACAGATGCTCATTAAGGGCGAGGTATTCCTTTAAAGACAAACTCGCAACTTCAGCATCTTTCCTTTTGTCCAACTTCCCGTGTGAATCACTAGAGCAGGGGTGTCAAACATACGGCCCGCGGGCCGGATCAGGCCCGCCACGTCATTTTATGTGGCCCACGAATCCGCCAGAAAAAAAAAAAATTATTATTATTATTTTTTTTTTTACAAAAATTTAAAGTTAGATGTGAAAATAAAAATATCCCCATGGTCGAAATTATGAGATAGAAAGTCGAAGTGATGAGATGGCATGTTGTCTGTGTGCCGACATTAAAACTATCACAACAGGTGGACAGGAGATGCAACAGCCCATAAAGAGGATTTCCAACAAGTTTCTCAACATGCGTACTTCTCTGTACTGAAACGTCATCAGTCTCAGCCAAAGTACTGTTCCAATTCAAAGTTCACATCGAGCCAAGCACGGCCCTAATGCCCGGATGTGGCTCGCTCTGCCCATTTTACCCGGGATGCATCGGAGGTGACTTGTCTGTACTTGGGACAGCCAAATATCCCAGAATGCATTTTGCAGCAGCAACAGGAAACAATGGCGGAGGAGAAATCACACAACTGGAAGTACGTGTTGTGGAAGTCACAGATATCCCGGGAAACTAAACTAACTATGTTAGGAGTACCGTAGTTACATTTACACCGTCTTACATTTACAACCGGCCCTTTGAGGGCGACCGTGATGCTGATGTGGCCCCAGAGTGAAAATGAGTTTGACACCCCTGCACTAGAGTATCAGTAAAAGTGGACATTTGTGTGAAATCCAAATCATTCAGCCCCAACAAACACAACCGGCTCTAATATGCATCACAACGAACGTCCGAGCAACATTTGAATGGCGTCATGATTTCATTCCCCAACTAAGTGTTCTCAGCTTCCTGATCTAATTAACCTGAGATCTGATAGCAGGAGGATGGCGTGATGAGGAGGAAGAAGATGTTCGGGACATCATCTGATCTGCGCTGCTCTGTCCGCTGTATTGTGCTATTAAGTGAAGGCCACCGCCTATTTAGGGCTCCTAATCTCATCATCACATTCCTGTACAGGTGATGAGATTATCTCAGGCCGCTTCCTCACAGCTGCTCATTTCTTAAATCTACGGAACAGAACTCAAAGGTGCTGTAACTGATTCTGAACCAGTCTCAGTGTAGTCCTGATCCTCTATATGAACCAGTCTCAGTGTAGTCCTGATCCTCTATATGAACCAGTCTCAGTGTAGTCCTGATCCTCTACATGAACCAGTCTCAGTGTAGTCCTGGTCCTCTATATGAACCAGTCTCAGTGTAGTCCTGATCCTCTATATGAACCAGTCTCAGTGTAGTCCTGATCCTCTATATGAACCAGTCTCAGTGTAGTCCTGATCCTCTATATGAACCAGTCTCACTGTAGTCCTGATCCTCTATGAACCAGTCTCACTGTAGTCCTGATCCTCTATGAACCAGTCTCAGTGTAGTCCTGATCCTCTACAGACCTCCATCAGTACAGAGACCATCAGAGAGAAGATGGTCTGTTTCTATAGAGTTGTTCTTGATGCTCGTCATCGGAGCCACCGGGTCGGATTCTGGTGAAACCAGATGAACTCATGCAGGTTCACCAGAACCTCCTTCAGCTCAGACTCAGATCCTCCAGCAGGATCCTCCAGGACCCAGATCATCCAGCAGAGACCGGTCCACAGTGGACCGGTCTCTGCTGGATGATCTGGGTCTGAAGGAGCTGAAGGAGGTTCTGGTGAACCTGCATGAGTTCATCTGGTTTCACCAGAATCCTCCTCCTCCTCCTCCTCCTCCTCCTCCTCCTCCAGGAGCAGAGCTTCTCCTCTCTGCTGGAGACCCAGGACATATTGCTGGACCCGCTGGAGGGAAGGGAGGCACGGGAGAACCAGAACTGTCAGACCTGCTGCAGTAAGATGAGAGGTTTTAAAGAGACCCTGGTGCTCAGAGACACGACCACTTTAGTCCACAGGGACCAACAGAACCAACACTAAGTTAAATCATTGTCGTAGCTTTCGAGTTGAAAATTGTCAAGATCATGGTGGTGAATCGTGCTCCACTGCAGAGACTTGGAGGACGTCAGCTCCATCACAGCAGCTGGAGCTCTCTGTGAGCACAAGATGCAGGATACAGATAATAATCTTCACGTGTGTGAATGTTATCGTTGTCCTTCACATGACGGCCTGGTTTATAGCAGACTACAGGTAAACCCAGGTCATGTGACCTGTCAGGGGGGACTCCTCACCTGGCATGCAGTTCAGCAGGTCACCCTGAGGGGGCAGCGGTGAGGTGGGCGGAACAGGTGGGCCGACGGTCGGTGAGCCGGCAGACTCACAGTCACAGGTGCAGGTTTTAGTATCTGATGTCCACGTCTCGATCTCCTGCTGGTCCTCCTCCTGTAGCGCCTCCTCCTGGACCGCCTCCTCCTGGACCGCCTCCTCCTGTAGCGCCTCCTCCTGTAGCGCCTCCTCCTGTAGCGCCTCCTCCTGGACCGCCTCCTCCTGGACCGCCTCCTCCTGTAGCGCCTCCTCCTGTAGCGCCTCCTCCTGGACCGCCTCCTCCTGTAGCGCCTCCTCCTGTAGCGCCTCCTCCTGGACCGCCTCCTCCTGTAGCGCCTCCTCCTGGACCGCCTCCTCCTGGACCGCCTCCTCCTGTAGCGCCTCCTCCTGTAGCGCCTCCTCCTGGACCGCCTCCTCCTGTAGCGCCTCCTCCTGGACCGCCTCCTCCTGGACCGCCTCCTCCTGTAGCGCCTCCTCCTGGACCGCCTCCTCCTGGACCGCCTCCTCCTGTAGCGCCTCCTCCTGTAGCGCCTCCTCCTGTAGCGCCTCCTCCTGTAGCGCCTCCTCCTGGACCGCCTCCTCCTGTAGCGCCTCCTCCTGTAGCGCCTCCTCCTGGACCGCCTCCTCCTGGACCGCCTCCTCCTGGACCGCCTCCTCCTGGACCGCCTCCTCCTGTAGCGCCTCCTCCTGTAGCGCCTCCTCCTGTAGCGCCTCCTCCTGTAGCGCCTCCTCCTGGACCGCCTCCTCCTGTAGCGCCTCCTCCTGTAGCGCCTCCTCCTGGACCGCCTCCTCCTGGACCGCCTCCTCCTGGACCGCCTCCTCCTCCTGAAGGACGCGCACACACACTCACAAGTTAATCCAGGGTTCATATCACATCGTTTGGTGTTTATTATTGAGCTCTTACCTCTTGAGAGTGAACGGCCATCAGAGCTGTCAGTGGATGCATGAAATGGAGAAGCAGGTGAAGGTGGTTTTACAGGAGAAACTAAAGAGCAAAGAAACTAAAATCAAAACTCATTAACACAAATTAATTCATGAATTGTTTGCTGGCTTTTTACTGTGACAAATATATCTAATTATTCTGCATACTTTCTGTACATGTGAACAGAAGACACAACGTGATATTGAAGAACAAAAAATACATTTTGATAAACTCAACCAATAATCCGCTCTTTGGCCACGACGGTACTTTCATAACACGGTTACATGAACAACACTATGAAGTCCAGACAGTGAGTGTATCGTGCTGCACTGTGACTTACCCTGAGACAGAAGCAGGAGGAAGAGTACAGCAGCACACCGAGCAGTCACCTCCATCTTCCTCTTCAGGTGCTGGACTGTGATGAGTGTGTGCTCCCCAAACGAGAGCGTGGCTGGGATTACTGTAATCCACAGGCCTGCATGGATTTATCTAACGCTCTTTATTGGCCTCAGACGCCTCCATAAGGCTCCTCTGTTGTGCTGCACCTGTGGTGAACAGTGGGAGAGCACTGTGATCGTTCTTTATTCTGTGTGTCAGCTGACAACATAACAACCAGGGACGACATGTTAGAGGCTCAGTTCACAGCAATCACAGATGATCCTTGTGTGATGTTAAAGGTACAGTGTGTCGCATTTAGGGGGGATCTATTGACAGAAATGGAATATAATAATATTACGTTTTCTTTAGGGTTATATCCACGTCTAGACTCTAGAGAGAGACGTTCCAGGAGACAACCTCCAGTTCTGAATAAAGTGAAGTCAAAGCTTCATGTGTTAAAGCTGCATTCTCTCTAATGTCCACCAGGGGGCGACTCCTCTGGTTGTATAGAAGTCTATAGAAAATGACTCTACTTCTCTCTTGATTTATTCCCTCAGTAAACATTGTAAACATGAGTTTATGTCTCAATCTCTAGTTTCAAGTCTTCTTCAATACAGCATGATGTTCATTTAGTACATTATGGTCCATTTAGAGTCACACAGACCATAAAGCAGGGGATGCTTTAGGGCGGGGCTACACGCTGATTGACAGGTCTCTACCACAGCGTTGTCCGTGTTTTCGCCTCACAACTTTAACCCTTTCACATTGTGTTTTCACTTCATCAAAGTCAATTGTGACGTCTTAGTCGCCTGAAAAGTGTGTTATTCGGTATTT
This sequence comes from Melanostigma gelatinosum, assembly GCF_949748355.1. Classification (NCBI taxonomy): domain Eukaryota; kingdom Metazoa; phylum Chordata; class Actinopteri; order Perciformes; family Zoarcidae; genus Melanostigma; species Melanostigma gelatinosum. The sequence continues at coordinate 30,119,666 of NC_136637.1, forward strand.
ATTTTAACTTTAGCTCCTCCCTCTAAAGGTCACTTCTGACTGTCCACTCTGACCCGACTGTGTTGGACAGAAAACAGTCAATATTGTGCCATCAGCAGAGACGTTTCTCCTTTAGCTGTGACGTAAACTATTGATCTGTGAGTGAGTCTGTCAGCAATGACAACCCTGAAGTCCTGATGTCAGCTTTAGGACCGGTGTGCTTTAGTGCTTCAGTGTTGTATGCATGGCTACATAGTGTAGTTTTAGTTTTGTCATTTATTTTTAATATATTTCTTTGTATGTATGAGCTTGTTATGGTTATTTCAGAATGCTGTCTTTACTAAAACAATGAAACTGGTTCACATCACCCCACTGCTGAACACGTGGCTGTGTATCTTTCAGAGTTGATTTTAAAGTTATTTTAGTTGTTGATAAAGTTTTGAATGACTTTGCTTCTCCCAACATCAGACATTTTCTTGCATTTTATGTTCGTCAGATCACTCAGGTCCTCCACCACTTTTCTTTCTTCATGTTTTTATGCATCTGATAGAGTAATAATAGAAATACCTTCTGTGTTGATGCCCTTATTAAACTGTGGAGCGCGCTGCCTCTGGTTGTTAGAATAACGAGCTCTCTCAGTATTTTTGAAGAGACCTATCATTTTAATCGGACTTTTTTTTAGCAATTACTTTTATTTGAATTTTTAACTTCATGAAATACAGCTTTTTAATTTAATTTCAGGATACATAACCCAACATTCCATTTCAATCTGGAGTAATGTTACAACCTTAGTTTTAAAACTGTAATCAGAGTTTTATTTCTTCTCAAAAATGTATTTTATTTTATTCTATAGAATCTTATTTATTCATTTCAAAGATTTTCTTGATATTTATTTGTATATTTATATCGTGTATTTATTGATGTTTATATTGTTTATTTGTTTTCTATATCAGGTTTGTATGAAAGATTCTACATAAATGAATAATGAATGAATATAAAATACAAAATATATATAAATTAATTTAAAAAAATAGATGAATAAATATATATAGTTGAACTATTGTATTTATTCTATAAACATCTAAATTCCTGCACTTATTGAAACGTTCTGATGCCCCTTGATGATGACGTCTTAATGTAGTTTGATCGATGCAAAAACAAGCCAATCACATCCGCGAAATCGAGTGATAGGCGGGGACTATTAGAGCGCGAGTGAGCCAATGAACAAGTCGTGAGCTCCTCATTGGCCAATCAGAAGCTCGGTGCCCACTGGCCGTGTATGAGTCCGGGTGGCGGTGGGTGGCAGTTTATTCCCTCAGACGCCAGTGTTTTAATACACGGTAAGTACTTTAGACGCTGTATTATTACACCGTTTATGTTTTTCCGCTCGGTTATGTCGTATTTAAAACAGGCTAAACAAGCTAATGCTAACCGCTGAATTACGGTGTTAACGGTACTTCCGTTCGGTTGTGTTGATAAACGGAGAAGAAGAATCACGTGTAGAGAACTGTGTCTTCAATTGGATGTTAAAATGTCACGTTATTTATTTTAACGTATGTTTCATTAAAATCATGTTGTCTCTGAACATGAAGCTAAATGTTGTTTATCTGAAACACATGGCAGCAGATACACATAACGTTATGTTAATTAATACATGAGTTTGATTGACCTGATTAAAGGTAATTTATTGACCGTCTTGCAGTAATAATTTCCATAATTTTGGCTCAAGTTGTTACAATCAGTCTTGCTCTTGAAATCGAGTCAAGTTTATTTTATTTTATATCGTTCAATATCACAAATTAAGAATTATAATCCGTCTAACATAGGACTCCCTCTGTTCTTTATGGAAGCCCAACGCTGGCAGTAAAATGGAAAATAAATAAATAAATGAAAGTTTAGACTTGTTATGAAAAACAAAGATCCTGTAAGTTATTAGAATGATTTAGTAACTCATTGTTTTGAGATGTGTGTGTCAAAAGATGTTCATTCAAACAAGTATTATTCAGTACTATCTACTAAAGCAGGGATTCCCAAAGTGGGGTGCGCGAGCTGCCTCTAGGGGGTGCGCGAGAGGAAAAGTGTAATGGCGGTCTGATGGTGTAATAATATTAAATATAAAAAAAAATGTAATTTTAATTTAAAAACTGTCAGGTGGGACATCTGAAGCTATCAGTCGTAAAAGAGGAGAGGGACAGAGAGAGAGAGAGGAATCGGAGGCGAGGGGAACGGAGAGGTGCGTTGGGGAGAGACCGGGAGAAGAAATCGAGCCAGAGTCAGAGGAAGATGAGACGGAGGAGACCGAAAGGAGGAAGGGATAGCACAGACAAATCGGGAGCACATCGGCCCATCGCGGAGTCAAGGTGAAAAAAGAGGAAACGAGAGTGAGCATCAGACTGGGAAAAAAAGAGGAAATATGATGAAAAGTATCTGTGACTGGGCTTCACTTGGATTGGCAACGCAGATTCCCCAAAGCCACAGTGCGTGGTGTGCAGTGAGGTTCTGGCTAACAGTCTGAAGCTCTTATTTACGTCGCCACCTGAACACCAAGCATGCCAGTGCAAGTCAAAAGCCCCTTCCATTCTTTATATCCAAACTGGAGGAGTTACAAAACAGCCAAAAACAACTGGAGTCTCATTCATGTGTTGGGTCTATAAATGACGCACTACGGGCTTCATATCTGGTTACAGAATAGCGAGAAAGGGGCTACCGCACACAATCACTGAAGACGTGAGCTCGCCAGCTGCCAGAGAGATGGTGGAATGTATGATTGGGGAGAAAGAAGCAAAAAAGTTGGACATGATCCCGGTGTCCAACAACACTGTGTCGCGCCGCATCGATGCTTTGTCCGAAGACATCCTGGCTACATTAGTCGCTCATTAATTGTAAATTAAATGTGATAATCTGCCTCTGAGCCTGTGCGTGTGTGATCGCATCCGTATTGCTCTTTAAAAGTGACGCCTTGTGTCACTGAAAGTTATTGAAACTTTGTTGCAGTGTTTCAGGGCGTTTTCACACCTTCAGTTCGTTTGCTTTGTTGCAGTTGCTCCTTTGTTCGGTTTGTGTAACACTGCAACATTTAACAGCGGACTAAATCTTGTAAACAAATGCCACGCGCGAGCAAACTGTTCTCTCATTGGTCCGATTCTTATGCGGCTATGAAGGCTTAAAAGGCTCTGTTGCTTCTTTTTTTTTTTTTTTTATTAAGGGGGGGGTGCGCGAACCCAGTCGGGATGTAGAAGGGGGTGCGTGGCCTAAAAAGTTTGGGAACCGCTGTACTAAATGATTAGCCTGATGTATCATCTTGCAGGATAATATAAAATAGATACACACTATATGTATCTGTGTGTGTGTATATATATACTGTATATTTATATATATGCATGTGTGTATATATGTGTATATATATGTATATACTGTATGTATGTGTGTATATATATATGTGACATGTTAATTGTTGAACAGTGAGAAAGAGCTTGAGAAGCAGTGAAACCTTCAGAGAAAGCGAGTAAATCACATTATTTCTGTCAAACACAGATATAAATATCTCGTGCTTGCTTCTCCTCGTCTCTCATTGTGTTTCACGGATCTCTCTGTCTCTTGTTCTTTTCTCTCATCCCTTCATTCCAGATGCAGTTCATGCTTCTGTTCAGTCGGCAGGGGAAGCTCAGGCTGCAGAAGTGGTACGTGCCTCTGTCGGATAAGGAGAAGAAGAAGATCACCAAGGAGTTGGTGCAGACGGTCCTGGCCCGAAAGCCCAAAATGTGCAGCTTCCTGGAGTGGAGAGACCTCAAGGTGGTCTATAAGAGGTGGGTAGGATATGGGGACTTGTTCTGGGAACAGAGAGGAGAGGAGGAGAGGAGAGGAGAGAGGAGAGAGGAGGGGAGGAGAGAGGAGAGGAGAGAGGAGGAGGGAGAGGAGAGGAGGAGAGGAGGGGAGGAGAGAGGAGAGGAGAGGAGGGGAGCAGAGAGGAGGGGAGAGGAGAGAGGAGAGGAGAGGAGGGGAGCAGAGAGGAGAGGAGGAGAGAGGAGAGGAGGGGAGCAGAGAGGAGAGGAGAGGAGAGAGGAGGGGAGGAGAGAGGAGAGGAGGGGAGGAGAGAGGAGGAGAGGAGGAGGAGAGGAGGAGGAGGAGGAGGAGGAGAGGAGAGGAGAGGAGGACAGGAGGAGAGGAGGAGAGAGGAGAGGAGAGGAGGGGAGCAGAGAGGAGAGGAGGAGAGGAGGAGAGAGGACAGGAGGGGAGCAGAGAGGAGAGGAGAGAGGAGGGGAGGGGAGAGGAGAGAGGAGAGGAGGGGAGCAGAGAGGAGAGAGAGGAGGGGAGGAGAGAGGAGAGGAGGGGAGGAGAGAGGAGAGGAGGAGAGAGGAGAGGAGGAGGAGAGGAGGAGGAGAGGAGAGGAGAGAGAGGAGGGGAGAGGAGGAGAGGAGGGGAGGAGAGGAGGAGAGAGGACAGGAGGAGAGGCTGAAAACATTACATCGTGTTTCTCTCTACGATGTTTTCAGCATTTCAAAATATCGCCCTGTCGAGAAAACATTCATATTCAACACTTAATCTAACTTTGTCATCGGGTTGACAAATGCGACATTGACTACTTACACACAAAATATATTCCGGAATTTTTGCCTTTTATTCCGAAAAAGATTTTGTGCCGACTAAGCTGTTTCCCCGGCTGATGAAGATTCATTTTAACTTCATATCCCACTTTTTAAACGCAGCCGTTAACACTCTGAATACTGGTCGGGCCGTGTGGACTCAGCCTCCCTCTGGCATTCCTTCTAACAGATAGTTAGTCCTTCATGATGTTCCTCCTTCTGGTGCACACGTCCAAAGAATGAACCTGAACAACATCAACACGTTTCACTCTGAACCTTTTCTACATAGCAAGCGACGCCAGCGAGTTCCCGTCCTGTCGAGTTTCAAACTCGTGCCAGTACTTGCTGCTGGTCTCAGCAGGTCAGCCGGGTCCATTGTGGCCTTCACCCGCTAGTTGTGAGGGATCAACTGAGCAGCTCCTTTATGAGCCGATCATCACATGCCTAGGAGTGGCTGAGGGATTATCAGGATAAAGAAACCATGAGGCTTAACTCGCACCGGCCTTCTGTGTCCGTCCGGCTTCTGGCTTTAAATGAATCACGTGAAGCGCAGTAAAGCGCTGTGTCAGCAATATCACAGCGAGCCAGGAGACGGTTTATAGCACTCCCTCATGAGAATGCATGAAGTCAGCTTCTTGTGTTCACTTTGTCAGGTTGATGTTTTGCAGTTTTCATAATTTGAAGATTGTTTGTAGAGACGCAACAACCTGTAGGTTCAGATTTTCTTTCTTTCTCAGAACTTTAATTAACCTGTTTTTTGCGACTTTTCTTTCATGGAAAATTTTAATCAATTGCACGGACTGAAAGGCCACCAAACTGCTCCAGAGAGGAGAGGGAGCAGAGCCCAGATGGAAGCTAAGCTAACCCAGCTAGGGCACTGATGCTACTCCACTACCCAGCATGCATCCTGGCTGGGTGGATGAAAGCCAGGACCTTGCGTTCGGTCGGCCGAGGCCGGTGATGGTCTCGGGACCGCTGCGCCTTTTTCCAATGTTGAGTGTTTTCGGTCGTGTGCCGTCGGTGCTCCAGTAGTAAACACACACGAAGTGTATCGGTGCCTCCAACGGTTTCCTGAATGCTGCTGTGAACTCAACATCTGTCTCCGTGTTGCAGATACGCCAGCCTGTACTTCTGCTGTGCCATCGAGCACCAGGACAACGAGCTCATCACGCTGGAGATCATCCACCGATACGTGGAGCTGCTGGACAAATACTTTGGCAGTGTGCGTTCTCTAACGTCGGGTGTCCGTACGTTTCCCCGCCTGTTGAACCTGCACTTACAACACATTCATAGTGAAGTGTTTCTTTCAGGTTTGTGAGCTGGACATTATTTTCAACTTTGAGAAGGCGTACTTCATCCTGGATGAGTTCCTGCTGGGTGGAGAAGCTCAGGAGACGTCCAAGAAGACGGTGTTGAAGGCCATCGAGCAGGCCGACCTGCTGCAGGAGGTAAGACGACGGCCGGGGACACGATCCATTTCACACCGAGGACTCGGCCTCCATCTTTCTGCTGCTGTATTAATAATCGGCCCTCACTCTCCACTGTTACCGTCAACAGTTAGGAGGTCAGACCAAAGAAATGAGTAGAAAGTTAATGAAGTTTGTTCCACAAGCACCGCTTCCTCAAATACAGTTACCATCTTAAGAATTCAATCCTGCTTACAGCAAGTACGGTTTCATACTTTTTAATCCGCTGCACTTTGTCACATTTCGTTTTTTATCCACCTCAGCCAAGCGTAAACACTTTTTTTGCAATATTTAAACTTTATTTTTCTGGCATTTCCAATCAGTTTGAAATTGATTAAGTTTCCCTTCAAAAGTGCCGTCTGCTTTAGTTCCTGTGATTGTTGTTTTCATTGGCTTCGTTGTCTCTCGTGTAGTTTGCTTGATCTTTGATTCCAGCTGACGGGTTTCTCTCTCTTTGCCTCTTTGTATTCTTTCACGATTGTGATTTGCAGAACATAGACTTTCAGATGCGCCTGTTTGCAGGTACAGTTTGTAAAACACCGTAATAACCCTTCTGCTGTAGCGTTAGCTCATTAGCCGTAGATGTACCTTTGATTCACCGACACAAACAGAAACAACACGTCAGCAACAGCAACATCTGGAGTGTGAGTGACACACGGCAGAGATGGGAGCTGCTGGTGTGTGTTGTTTCTGCCTTTAACCCTGATGTGTTGAACTCCTAACTTCCAATCAATAACTCTTCCTCCGCAAATCGTTCTCACTCCCAACTCGTCAAACACGGCGGTAACTATGACAGGAAGGAGGTGACATCATATAAAGAGCAACAAAGTCCAACACAGGACTTTCACCCAGGAGACTGCTGTTCACGCTGGCAAAGAGGATCCCACTACGGTAAACAGTGATGCCAAGGGATCCTGATCATAGACCGTGTAAGACCTGACGTGGTCCCCGTGACGTGGTCCCCGTGACGTGGTCTCCGTGACGTGGTCTCTGTGACGTGACGTAGTCTCCGTGACGTGACGTGGTCTCCGTGACGTGACGTGGTCTCCGTGACGTGGTCTCCGTGACGTGGTCTCCGTGACGTGACGTGGTCTCCGTGACGTGGTCTCCGTGACGTGGTCTCCGTGACGTAGTCTCCGTGACGTGACGTGGTCTCCGTGACGTGACGTGGTCTCCGTGACGTGGTCTCCGTGACGTGGTCTCCGTGACGTGGTCTCCGTGACGTGGTCTCCGTGACGTGACGTGGTCTCCGTGACGTGACGTGGTCTCCGTGACGTGGTCTCCGTGACGTGGTCTCCGTGACGTGACGTGGTCTCCGTGACGTGGTCTCCGTGACGTGGTCTCCGTGACGTAGTCTCCGTGACGTGACGTGGTCTCCGTGACGTGACGTGGTCTCCGTGACGTGGTCTCCGTGACGTGGTCTCCGTGACGTGGTCTCCGTGACGTGGTCTCCGTGACGTGACGTGGTCTCCGTGACGTGACGTGGTCTCTGTGACGTGGTCTCCGTGACGTAGTCCCCGTGACGTCGCCCAGAGGTTTCGCCATCCTAACAGTGACGCCACAAACTAGCAATGGTCAAAGAGGTGGATCTTTGAGTGGCGCTAGCAGAGCAGACGGCTAGTAGCTACTAGCATCCTGAGACACCCACCTGTCACTCAAAGAGGCCACGCCCTCAACTATGCCTAACTTTAAACCATAATGTAATTGGTGAGTTATGTAACATTTCGTCTGTAAACATGTTTATTTCCACTGTAAAGTTGTTCATTTTAAGATGGAGGTCAATGGGGATCGACTCGGTGTTTTGGAGCCTCGAGTGGTCTTTTGAGGAACTGCAGCTTTTGCCGTTTTTCATTTGGTCCTGACCAAGTCTCCATATGTGACGAGTTGAGAGTGAGAACGTGTCGTCCTGAACGTTAACATTAGAAGTACAAAGTAACATCCAGTAGTTGAGACTTTAATATCTTTTATATCTTCACCGTAGACTCCAGAAAACTAACCGCAAAGTGCTTCAGACGTGTTGTTCTCCCTTTCTGTGTTTCTCAAAATATTTCCAGCGATTATACTCTCGTTGCTCCACACATTCCTCTGTCCTCTCACACGTCACTCCATTGGTTGGAGGGAGGACATCTCGGGGTCGCAGCCCAGAAACAAAGCCTCGTTGTCTGCATTCCTGAGACCACGCACACACACTCTCACACACATACACACATACACACACACACACACACACACACACTCTCTCTCACATACATACACACTCTCTCACATACATACACACGCACACACACTCTCACATACATACACACACACACACACACACACACACACACACTCTCACATACATACACACACACACACACACACACACACTCTCTCACATACATACACACACACACGCACACACACTCTCACATACATACACACGCACACACACTCTCACATACATACACACTCTCACATACATACACACACTCACACACACACACACACACACACACACACACTCTCTTTAACACACAAACAAAGAACCTTCCTCAAATGTTCTTCTTTGTGATAAAGATGCGCACTACAGCAGAATATGTTCGCAGCTTGAAATATGAGTAAACTTGAAATATCAAAGCTGTGCATCACATGTGTCTAAAATATTTGTATGTTGCATATATTCTGAGGTGAGCACTGAGAAGCTAATATTGGCCAATAATATCAGCCTATTGATGCATGGAGAGGTGAAGCCCCGCCCCTTCTTGTTGGTCACCGTACGATCTTATTTCAGGAAAGAATATGTACGGAAGTCAATGTTGATTTAAAGGATAATTTTGCAACTCGAGACATTTGCATTTTGTCGTAAAACTGTTGACGTGTAAAACTGTCAACAATAACCTGTGTTGCAAAAGTATTTAACATATACTAATCATCTTTTACCCAAAATAACTATTTTACACAATTATCTTCTAATATTAAGATGTTAAAGAATAAGGAAAAGTTTTATTCTCTTCTCAACAAATCCCATTAAAAGACCAAAACCATCAACTGTCAGTTGAAGTGAAGCTGTATTCAGAATGTCTTCAGCTCTTCAGCTTGCTGTCAGACAGACCTTTCTGAGGGAATGAAGCTGTTATCTATGATCTACAAACACACCAGACTCATTCACTCACACTGATTCTACCTCTCAGGACAGGAGCTGCTGCTCTGCTGCTGAGCTTGTGTTGTTGAGACGTTAGTGAATCTGAACGAACTCAAAAAAACACGTTCTTTGTAGTTTTTGGACAACAAACGAAGAAGATATGTCAGCATTCGGCTGCACACTCATTTGTATCATTTTATTGTTGGCTTTTTGTCTTTTCTTGGGACTTGTTGAGAAAAATAAATCAACAGAAAGATCAGCTGCCAGATGAACATAGAACCACCGTTCTCTGTGGACAAAGACTCAGAGCTGATTGACAGCTCATTACTGTTGAGGCGCCTCCTCATTGATGTCATTTTATAATCAGAGACAGAAACCAGATCAAATGCAGAAACGTCTCCTGCTCCTTGAGAACACAGGAGGAGGAAGAACTCGAATCAAACTCCTCGTCAGTGTAACTTGTTAATCAGGCTAATTATGAGATCTGTTTAATAACACCAGGGCGCCGTCATGTTGAGATGCAGAATTTCTTCATGTGTTGACACGATTTCCAACAAGCAGTGTTTAAGATGTCAAACCTTTAAACACAACGCACATTTAAGATGATGGCACATTTAGAATGAGCTCCTCTGGCTTCAGTGAATGCACGGTGCTGCAATACGTACGTGGAACACACCACAGGGGGTCCAGCTTACTTTAATAAGCCTTTAATGACACACTCCCAGGAGCTGCTCATTACTTTCGGTGCCAGCTAGCAGATCTTTCTTTTTTTGGCATCGTGAAGCCTCAGAAGAATTTGCGGCTCAGCTCAACTTCTTTTTGCATGTGAGGCATAAATAAATCGAGCTTTTATTGTGGCGGTGCACCGTTCATGTGTGTGTGGAGGTTGTTCTGTTTGTTTGTGTCCTTAAAAAAATCTTTGCCTCACAGGTGTGATGGTCCCAAATATGGTCTCTGAGTCCTCTGGTCTTTTCCAGAATTAGGATGCTGAGGTGAATACTACGTGTGTGGATTTAGGCCGTCCCTATATATATGTATATATATATGTATATGTATATGTATATGTATATATATATGTATATATATATGTATATGTATATGTATATATATATGTATATGTATATGTATATGTATATATATATATATATGTATATATATATGTATATATATATGTATATGTATATGTATATGTATATGTATATATATATGTATATGTATATGTATATATATATGTATATATATATATATATGTATATATATATGTATATATATATGTATATGTATATGTATATGTATATATATATGTATATATATATGTATATGTATATGTATATATATATATATATGTATATATATATGTATATATATATGTATATGTATATGTATATGTATATATATATATATATATACACATATATACAGCCCGCTAGAGATCTAGTTCGTCTCCCCTCAGCCAGTTTGTATTGAAAGTGTTTCAGTCTGTGTCTTTGTTTTCCATGTTTACGTGACGTCTCATTGTCTTCTACTTGATGTTTTTATATGATTAAAACATCAACACGTGTTTCAACATGTTGGTTTCAATTGTTCACTTGCTCTTCACTGATGGTGAAATGTATTTTGCTTTTGAGGGGAATGTATTGTTTTTTAGTTTCCCTTTATTTAAAGGGCCAGTGTGCAACAATTCAATCCCAAAGACCTTCAGAAAGAATGCAAGATGCAGATACGCTCACTGTGAGTTTGTTTGTTTGACTTTAGATAAGTAGGAAAAGTAAAATGAACCCTAAAGTAGTGCACTAGTTTGACATGTTGGGAAAGGCTAGCTGTTTCCAGTCTTTATGCTACGCTAAGTGTCCCCAGATTGTATAGACATGAGATTAGTATCTTCTTTTCTCATCTATGCTAAGCTAAGAACGTTTTATTCCAAGAGAAAAATAACTTTCCCTTCAACGGATAAATGTGATCAGTGGTGAAAGTATTTTTTCTTAAATGGTGACTTTGGTATTTTTCTACCTGGACCCTATCTCCCATGTTTCTGTGTCTGAGTGACTTTACATTTTTTTTAAATTGGTCCAGTATTGAAGGAGAAAGCCGCCAACAGCAGCCACTAAGCATGCTGCAATGTGACCTCAACGTCTCCGTTATCGTCGCTCAGACGCAGGAACGTGGTTTAAAAACGCTCCAGGTTGTGAAACAGTGACCAGCCTGCTGCACTGCCTCCTGCATGAGGCTGCTGTGACTCCATGTTTTGCTGATCTGTGTGCGTTTCTCTCCCCATGCAGCCCCGTCATGAGTACTTTAATGTGCCTGTGTACTGATTGGCTGCCATCGCTGCTGCCGCTGCTATCGTCCCCGCATGCCGAGCTCCTCCAGCACCTTTCCCTCTGAGCACTGTGATTGGTTCATCAAGGGGTGTAACAATATTATCAGCGCACTATTTAAATATATACGTGACTGTCATGAAACGATTTTGTCACAGCAGGAAATTTTAAAAAACGACAGTAATTGCTAAACATTGAGGCTGAGTCAGGTTTGTCTCCTGGAGCTCAATGTCTGTTAATGAGGATTCAAAACATCCAGTGAAACTGAAGTTAGTCTTCAGTGTGTTTATTGATAATATGTCGTCATATATTTCGTGGTGACATATTGTTACATGCCTGTCACTCGTACATTCATCATTGGTTGGAATGGGGGCTGCACATTGGACTGACGGGCAATTATTCTGAAACCACAACCGACGGAACAAAAAAAGTCAGATTGGACCGACAGCTAAAAATATTCATTATCCATGCAACAAACAGAATGACATCATCAAACGTCCTGATTTCTGTGCCTTATGAGTTGTCCGTTCTTGTGAACACGATATCTCAGGACAAAGTATCCTCACACAACGGTTCGCATCATATCCTACTCAACGTTTCCCACACTTTTTATTGTGCATTTTCCTCAGTTCAGATATTTGGTCACTTCACTTTATCGGTTGTGAAAAAACAACATGGCGACGGCCGTAATCCAAGATGGCGAAGGCAAAATCACTTAACTGGAGGCTTCAGAACATCAGTCTACAAAGCAATGAGTGACGTGACGATGACTACGTCCACTTGTTACAGACATTCTGTGGGCTTCAGGTAAAAGTGTCAGGGTGAGCCAATCAGAGGCAGAGTAGGACGAGTCATGCCAAAAAACTAAAAATTATCACAAATGTGAAGGTCTGATGACGTCATTCTGCATTATAATAACGTTATAATAACGCATTATAATAACGTTAGCATCAGACGTCTGGATCTTAAGTTATCAGAGGAACAAGCTGAGCTAACATTAGCATCAGACGTCTGGATCTAAATTATCAGAGGAACAAGCTGAGCTAACGTTAGCATCAGACGTCTGGATGTTAAGTTATCAGAGGAACAATGAGCTAACGTTAGCATCAGACGTCTGGATCTTAAGTTATCAGAGAAACAAGCTGAGCTAACATTAGCATCAGACGTCTGGATCTAAGTTATCAGAGGAACAAGCTGAGCTAACGTTAGCATCAGACGTCTGGATCTTAAGTTATCAGAGAAACAAGCTGAGCTAACATTAGCATCAGACGTCTGGATCTAAGTTATCAGAGGAACAAGCTGAGCTAACGTTAGCATCAGACGTCTGGATCTTAAGTTATCAGAGGAACAAGCTGAGCTAACATTAGCATCAGACGTCTGGATCTAAGTTATCAGAGGAACAAGCTGAGCTAACGTTAGCATCAGACATCTGGATGTTAAGTTATCAGAGGAACAAGCTGAGCTAACGTTAGCATCAGACGTCTGGATGTTAAGTTATCAGAGGAACAAGCTGATTCCTGTTTATTATGTCCAAGAGGTTTCCATACAATCAGTGTTATGTTTCATATTTCTGTTGGTTCCCTCATTGTTTCTGTATAATTCTGTTAGTTTTGTTTGAAGTATTTGAATCGTAGGTTTTGTCCTTGATGTGATTTGTAGGAGTTGTTTTTTTTAAATCAGATCAAACCCGATCGTTCAGACCAGACGACCAAATAGCTTTTGTATTATTTAATTATTTTAAAATGTAATTATTTATAGACCCTGATTATTTCCCATTTATATAAAAATTGCAAAAAGCCCACACTGAAGGAAAGTGTATTCGTGAGATGAATGCTAATGCTAATGCTAACTCTATGCACTGATTACCTAAGGGCTATTCTGGTTTATATGCTGATAGACATTTAAACACTTGAAATCACTCAGCCTTAAAAGTTCTTTATCTTTCATTGATGAACTCTGACGAAGCTCTTAAAATGTTCCGTATGATCTGTCGATGTCAATAGTCATGGTCCCCTGAGGATATCTCATCAATGTGTATACAATAGATTCTTAATAAATGGTTTGTGATCTTTGTGAACTAAGCAGCCCGGTGTCTGTCTTTACTGCAGCTCTTTATCGTGTGTTTTTCTTCTTCCCCACATGTGACGCATTTAAAGTTTAGTTGTGAAGTTTTTACTGTTTTCTTCTGTCGAAAACAAACCCGATGTTTATCTTACATAACGGGCGACGAGGGATTGCTCATTCTGCCCCGAGAGTGAGACGAATATAATCTGTGAATAAATCATAGTTTACGCTTTTGAAAACATTTTTGCGTGGGTTTCTTTTTTTCTCCTCTTATCTTAAAACAATATTTCTGTTTTTTTGCTGCTCTGATGCAACTCCTCTCTTTACTTTGTGCTGAACCGTGTGTCAGGACGCCAAAGTAAGTGCTTCTCTTTCTTTCTCCTTTCATAGCAGACATTGTGTCTTCATAACATCAATGATGGCCGCATTCCATTTAGCTGACCCGGTTCCACGGTTCAGGTCTCGTGCATGCTCTCTCACCGAGATGGAACCATCATTTATGTTCATATTTACAGCTGTGCTTTGATAAAGATGCATTTATGACCTGAAATGCATATTTTATCTCATTTTGATTGAAATAAAGTGTGTGCTCATATAAATATAAGAAATATTGATTAACGCAACTTAAACAAGTAATTGTAGCATCAAAAGTAATTTATGATGAATTTTGAGGGTGAACTGAGTTATAGGTTCCTAATAAAGTTTTCATTTCATTAAATGAATAAAAAAAAACAATTTGATCAAATGTGGCGATTTAAAATATTTAAAAAATCTGCTTTGCAAACATTTTGTGACAACAAATTCCCAAATATAAATGTAGAATTTGGAGGATGAACAGAGTCGTGTTTCCTTAAGTAGAAGCCAACTTTAAATGTATTCTTACCAGGACACAACCGCCGGTTCTTTAAAGTCAAAGCGTCGCGTCTTAAACCTGCATTCTCTCTAGTGTCCACCAGGGGGCGACTCCTCTGGTTGTATAGAAGTCTTATGATGATGTTTATTAACAAACCTGATCATCAAACAGACCTCTGACCAGCCGAGTCTTCTTCTTTACAACAACTCACTCTTTGAAGCCGTTTCACTGTCTTCTCCACATTCGTAGATATTTAATATAAACAGCCACATGTGATGTATTGTACAGCATGTAAACTACATACTACTGTGACCTCGCATATCATAGCAATAGAGTCATAAACCACAGCACAGTATTAGGATTTCTTCTTTTTTATGGGCCAAAACTGAAAGTGGTTTCCAGCCTCTTGGTTGGAGAAAAATTGAAAAATAAAAACATCTGTGCATATTCAGACGCACTTTAATGCCTTGAACACAAGACAAATGGTACAAATGTCATGAGATGGGATGTACACATTTAGAAGCAGAAAACAAAACTGTGATTGTGTATATATATATATATATATATACATATATATATATATATATATGTATATATATATATATACACGGTACACATATGTCTGGCTCAATGGGGATCATCTAGTCCAGTCTAGGTATTGTGGTTTGTCCTGGATCTGGTCCAATGTGGTCTAGATGTGAAAAAACAAACAAACAGTGAAATCTCCTTTTTCTTTGCATTGTCATAAATCAAATCTTTCACAAATCTGAAATTGTGTTTAAAGATGTGTGTCTTCTCTGGGTTAATGTAGTCCAGACTAAGGTACAGTGGTTTTAATCTGGACCTGGTCCAATGTGGTCTAGATGTTAAAAAAACTAAAACATAACAATAAGAAGAGACAGACACGTGGCTCAGTAACGTAACACTTGACTTCCCCTAAAAGTTTCCACACGATGAACTTTATCAAACTTACCACTGCAGCCTGTCGCCTTGTGGAGAAGCTGCTGCTGAACATCTTCCTCACGTTTGTTTACGTCCTTCTCCTCTTCATGAACATCAACAGCTGTCTCGTCTTCTTGGACGTCTTTGTTTTCCACTCCAAGCCAAGTCCCCCAGCTCTTCAACGTATTTAAATAGTTTGTACTTAACACATACGTTTGTTAAGATGCTCCACGTGTTGATGTCCTATTTCTTGACAGTTTGAAACTAACAGGAGTGATTCTGGTGACGTCTGCGCGTCTTCAACCAATTCCGCGTTTAGTGTTGAAGTTTGGACCTCACGTCTACCCGTACCCTGCTGGTTGTTATGGAAACATACGCGCTCCTTCTAAAGCGAATAGCTGACGCTAAGCTAACGGAGGCTAAATAGTTATTTCCTGCCGTAAAACCTAACGCCGTTTGTCAAACTCCCGAAAGTACATTTAAAAAGTCTGAGGTTAAAACATGTTTGTGGATCTATCTCTCTATCTCTGTCTGTCTATCTCTGTCTGCAGGGGCGGACTGGCCATCGGGGATACCGGGGGAATCCCCGGTAGGCCGACGGGGTTTGGGCCGGTCTCTGACATCGCCGGCCCCGACTATATTATATGCTTCACAGAACACGTTCAATTGACTCTAATACCGAAAGTCAATAATCAGTGAAAACTGTATCAACAGTATAGACTGACATTATACTACTCCTCGCGATCTGAGACGCAATAGCACGGCTGGACACTACGGTGCTTTTAAAAACTTTTCTCCATAACCGCGGTCTGCGCCGTGCGCTCGTGCCGGGCGACGGTCGGGGCGGGGCCGGCGCAGGTGCGAATGGCCGCTGTAGACCGGCGAAATACAGGGGCGGCTCGACTGTCACGGCGTCCATGAATCGAGAAGGACTTCTTACTGGAACTGAAACGATGTACTGGGATTAAATTCTTTGTCAACAAAGAATTTGGTAAGTGACAAACTGCGTTTGTTTTTTTTACATCTGCAGTAACGTTTTTATGAATAATATTTGATGGCTCGTGCTCTTGTGTGGTGGAATGCGTGGATCCGCTGCAGGTCTGCTGGATTGATGTGCTTTGTTGTCATATGAATATATGTGACTGGTTCTTATGACTTTGTGGCTGTCCTTGTGTTAATTACGTTGATTTGACCATGCGTTGTCAGTTATTGACGTAGCGTCCCGTCACGGATTCATGTATCTGCAGCTTGCGTCACTCGCTCAGAGACAAGCCGTTTTGAGTGCGAGCTAGCAGCATGGCACCGGTACCAAAACGTAAATCCTTTAAAGGTGGAGCTGAAAAGCTCAGGGAGAAAAAGAAGAGATATCTGGAGGAAGGTGCATCAAAATATTTAAAAATCTCTGACTTATTTGGGAAACCACCGACTGGTGACAGTGTTATGATGGTAAGTTGTGGCATTGACTTGGCCAATGTTAGCTTGCTTTTCACAGATGAGGTAGTGTTCGGCTACAAGCTAGCCTAGCTAACGTTAGCTAGATAAATGATAAATGTCCAAAATTGAGACCGTTATGATCTGGTCAAATAAGCAAGCTGGCGCTGTTCGCATCATCGAGATTATTTAATTTAACATGTTAGCCGTAGTTACTTGCTTACAATCGATGAGCAAGCTATCCATGGTGGTAGTTGTAAAGAGGGCAATCTTATCATTTCTAATAATTTATGTCAAATAATGTTTAAGTTAACCAGCTCTCAACAGCACCTGGAGGCTTTTATGTTGATGGCTACTCAGACAGATGTTTTGCAGATGCTGGACAGTGAGAAAATCATAGACGGTGTTGCAGAAAAGAGTGAGCTGCTGCAAAAACTACTCGTGTAGTGAGGTAATAATAACACATGAGTATACTGATATTGTTTTTTATTACTATGTGACTATAATGCACCTGGGCTGGCAGAGTTAGTTTAGGTTCTGTTACTTAACTTATTGTTTTGTTATGCACCTTCAACACCCCTACACATACACACACACACACAATCACACACCCAGCATGCAACACTACTGATACCACTGATGTTCACACCCCATCGTATGTTCTGTTCATTTCAATATAGTTCAAACTAATTCTACCCTCTGATTCCAGTTTCTTTATTGTGTGGTCTTTCTCTGCTGACATTCATTCCTTAAGGCTCTGTAGTTATACGTATAACCATCTGATACTAGCCCAAAGTTCAGCATATTCATCGAGCAAACTACTACCTTGGAGTATTATTATAAAAAAAAACATATATGATGTAATTTCTTTGTAATCATCGAAAATAATGTTAAGTGTATGGGTATTTTTCCAAGTAGGCCACTGACATCGATACGTGCGATGCATTGAGTGGGCCGGTCTGACAGTAAACTCCCGGGCCACTTTTTTCCCCCAGTCCGCCCCTGTCTGTCTGTATGTCTGTCTATCCCTCTATCCATCCATCCCTCTATCTCTCTCTCTCTATCTATCGCTCTTTCTTTATGGGAGAACTTGTATTACCAGCTATCTGACGGTAGATGGCGCGCATGCGTCGCATGTCGCTCCACTTGTTATCCCTGTTGTCCAGCTGACAGTAGGTGGCGCGCATGCGTCGTACGTCGCTCCACTTGTTATCCCCGTTGTCCGTGGATGGGAGCTAGGTTAGCTTAGCTTCATTTAAACTCCTGAGTGTGTCAGTGTGTCGTGCTCGCGGTTTGTATCATGAAGTCGGATGTTACGGACTTTTAAACCGGTGGAAACTCTTTGCTTATTTCCTTTGAAAGCGTCCGGAAAAGTAAGCGTTTTATTATTATAAAGAAGTGATTATTTTAACAATAAAACAGGTTACAAACAGATGTAAGTATGTGTACCGTAAAGCAGAGATAAAGCTGTCGTGATCACCGGGTTATCCTCAAGTTTAGGTTTAAAAACACGACCTTTGTGATATTATCGGAGTAAAACTAGTTGTTTTAATGTCATTATGAAGTGTTTGTTTGACACGGAGAGTCGGTAAACT
This sequence comes from Melanostigma gelatinosum, assembly GCF_949748355.1. NCBI lineage: Eukaryota > Metazoa > Chordata > Actinopteri > Perciformes > Zoarcidae > Melanostigma > Melanostigma gelatinosum. Next base: position 30,138,021 of record NC_136637.1, read on the forward strand.
ACTTGTTTTTTTAACAAACACGTACTTGTTGAGGTGAGCTCAGTGTATCTTTGTTTTGCTGCAGAAGAAGAAGCTTCTTTCTATTGTGCTGCTCCACGTTATGTTGGTGTGTTTTTAATTCTCTCTCACTTTAAGAGCATTACGGCTTCAGTCAGCCTGCAGAGTGACAACAGGTGTTTACGCTGCGTTACGGATCTGCGTGACACAACTTACGTTTTTTAAATACATGTTATGCTTTTATATATACGTGTGTGTATATATGTGTGTTTTAGCTATAGAATTAAACATCTTTTCTCTCCCGTTTTGCCAGTATTAATTTAGATTTCTTTTAGAATCACAGCGTAGGATAAGAAAACTGTTGAATAGTTAATTTATTAGGTATTTTCTTTTAATCCATAAGTAGTAAGACACTGGATTTATTGAGATAACTCGAACAAGGAAAAACACAACATACCATCTGACACTAGGTCATAATCATATTATTGATGCTTTAGAGTTATTAGAAGAAACCTTTTCTTTTATTTGCTTATGATTCTGTTTACATTGTGTGCTCTGTTTTATATTGCTGATGATGCATCACTTGCTGTATATTGTTGTACATTTACAAAGACCTTCAGTTTGTGTCTTTAAGAGGAGTTGATTTCAACACTTATGTAATTTAATTCTTATGATGAAAGTAAGACATCTTAAATATAAGACATTCGATATAAAGTGAGCTGCTTAAAACTACTGAAATAATGCTGAATTCTTAAAATGAGAGGCATTAGTGTTGAAATAGTTTTTGGTATAAATACTAAACAATATTTTAAAAGTCTGAATTTGTCTTCTTTCTTTTTCTTAGAGGGGAACAAATTGATTGGTTCTTTCTCCCAAAGAAGATAAATCCTTCCTACATTTCTTTTCCGTAGAAGTTTATTGAAATGTAAATTTAGTTTCTCGACAAAATAAATAAAGATATATCCAGTGATATTATTATTGTGCCCAACATGTTCCACTTTGGTCCAAGTGTTGTGGCAGGTTTTATTAATCTGTTAAGAACCAAGAATTCTTTGATTTTTAATTAATTTCCTTTTTTTTTTTTAAATGGTGACTGTGTATTATTTCCTCATCAGACAGACTGACAGTGATGCAGCGCTAATATTGGCTAATATAAAAGCAGACATTACAAAGTGCTTCTCTTGAACCAGTGGCTCTTAAACTGTTAATAATAAAAATAATGTTCCCTTTGAAATATTTTAAGTTCACCAGCGCGAACGTGACTGTGACCGTAGTTGTTAGTTGCGGCTGTTGACAATTTACAGCAGTTAACGATTCCATCGAAAATAGTGATACTAGATATTTTTTTTTAACTTACGTTGTCTGTTGAACTTATTATCGTGTCATTATATTAGGAATTATGCTCACTGACTCCCTGCAGTACCCTAAAGTACCACCAGGGAAACTCGTACTGGTATTTGTGAAACACTGTATTCAAATATGGAGAGAATTTAAACAAATGAATAGCAATAAAAATCACATGGTCCAAAAGTAAAAACTAGGAGATAAGAATTAACAGGATAAGATAATTTTGAATCAGTCCGAACATTGTTTTCTAGCTTCTCTTCTTCTAGCTTTAATCATGGTTGTAGAACGATCAGTTGTGTTTTCAGGTCACGCTCAGGTTCAGGATTAAAAGATCAGTAACGTGGAGCCACACCTCGCTGAGCTGTGAGAGTGAGCAGTAAAACCTCCATCTTTTCTAAAAACTTGACCGTCAAGGAGTGAGGTGATGGTGGTGTTATCTTCTTTGGTAGCGGTGAAGATGTAGCTGTAGCGTCCTGCTCTTGCAGAGCTGGGCGGTAGATTTCAGAGGGAGTTACAGCGGGATGTCATCAGCATAGAGGTGGATTGGGCCCAAGATTGAGCCTCTTTTAAAAGTAGTACCATTCAGTGAACAATGCTTATTGTGATGTTGTGTCTGGACATGTTTTCATGCTGTTGTTTCTCTACTCTTACAGTTGCACCATGGATGCTGCAGGATACAAACATGAGTCGCGCTACACAGAAGCAGAGAGTCTTTGGCGTGTGATGCAGAAACCAGGAGATGTGGATCAGAGGAGCAGAGACGGGGAGAGCTGGAAGCTGGTGGATGTGTTTCTGTCGGGAGGAGCACCGTGGGGGTTCACCCTCAGGGGAGGACTGGAGCACCGAGAGCCTCTGCACATAACTAAGGTAAAGGTTTTATTTCAAGATCAGGGCTTTAGCTGCCAGCGGAAATTCTTTTTTATGTCCAATGTCTATTTCAAATATCAAAATGTCAAACAGGAAAATGCAGATCTCATGATGACTGTCCTAAAGAGTGTATAATACAATTTAATTCACTGGAAGTTGCACCATTATTATTATTGTTCTGTTGTTACACGACAGGATACCAAATTAATTATGATTTTAAATCAACGATATGGGACCTTCATCATGATGATGATGGCAAAGTTAAATATTGCTCTCTGCTTATGACCTAGACCAGTTAAACTCATGATTTTACTAGTTGCCGTCGTCTAACAAAATACAAGAGATGATATGAACACACAGTACTCTTTGTTGTTTTTAGCTTGGCTAGCATAGCATACAATGCCGGTCAGTATGGTCTACACTGAACGGACTTATCGAAACAACTGCCGGATGGATTTGCTGTGAAGTTTTGTACAGACGTTCATTGTCGGCAGAGGATGAACTCTGCTGACTTTGGTGTTTACCTGACTTTTCATCTAGCGCCACCAGCAGGTCACAGTTTGCAATTATCCAGTGAAACATTTCTGAGCTAACATTTAAACATCATAACCTGTACAGGGCTGTAAAAAGATAAACATTCAACAGGACCACAGACTGTATAAATAAGAAGTGGACGTAGTTGTTGAAATGTCTCTCGTTGGTTTGTGGACGTTTTGAAGCCTCGAGTCTGGCATTTCGGCCGTCGCCATCTTGTTTTTTGCAACCAGTGAACAGGAAGTGACCATATTTGGACTGAGGAGGAGTGACGTAGAGACGTCACGTACGTCTCTGGTGTCGACCTGTCAATCAGCGTGTAGCCCCGCCCTAAAGCATCCCCTGCTTTATGGTCTGTGTGACTCTAAATGGACCATAATGTACTAAATGAACATCATGCTGTATTGAAGAAGACTTGAAACTAGAGATTGAGACATAAACTCATGTTTACAATGTTTACTGAGGTAATAAATCAAGAGAGAAGTAGAGTCATTTTCTATAGACTTCTATACAACCAGAGGAGTCGCCCCCTGGTGGACACTAGAGAGGATGCAGCTTTAACACGTGGAGCTTTGACCGGAGGTTGCCTCCTGAACAGAACATGCACTATATCTTGTAGTTGTTGGATGACTTTGTTAAATGGGTGATATGAGCCACACTGTGCATACAGTGAGAGGGAGAGATGACCTAAACACAGTGCAGCCCAATCAGCTCCGACATCACACAGTAAGCTCACTTCTCTGTTGACTGTGTAATGATTAACTAGAAAGGACCTTGCTAGTTAATTTGACTTGTTAACATACAGCCCCCTGTTCCTCGTTTTCTGTATTGACCCAAAAGCGGTCCAAAGTCCAACTCCGATGGTCGAAACTGCGGATCTGAGGCTCCACCTGAGGATTTAGAGCGAAACCCTTAGGACCACCTTCACCCCCCCCCCCCCCCCCCGCTACAATGACAAGAATTCTGACCATTTTAAGTGTCTAAGCTGTAAAGCTGCAGATCATGTTGTGGTGGATTGACATCAGTTCACTGTTAATGTTTCTGTCAATGAGCACCACATCGGCCCTCCAAGGACCAACGAAAGCTGGACCTGTTTGCATCTGACGGTGAGATTTGAATTCCTCAGAACTCTTTGAGACGTCTTTACTCTCAAGCCTTTCTCCCGTATAATCACAGCCTTTTGAGATGCTTTCTGATGGTGTTGTGAGCGAGTCTTCCTGTCTGGATCCTCATCGACTGAACTTAACGTAACAAATGTCTTTCAATGGCATCAAGAGTTTGGTTTTGTGTCACTTTAGCTTCGGTGTGTGTTATCAGATGCCACCTGGACGTTTGCGTTCTCATATTTTCTGTGCCGGGTTGGATTCTAGTAGCTCGTGGTACCAGGAGCAGGGGAGGAATGTAGGAGCTTCACTTGATTTTCTAAATGTGGTGAATTATCTGTGACAGCCTGGAGCTCGTTGGAATGGCATGATGGGATAAGTTAAGTGAGGATTAGAGTGATTCTTGCTCTTCTGGAGTAGCTCTCAGACTAAAGGCCATTTATTTAAACAGTTAGTTTGAGTAGTTTCTGTGATTTACAAAAAATAACAACCTTACATAGTAGCCTGTATACAATACGTCTACGAACCAGTATCTGCTTTATACCCAAACAAATGTTTGAGGCCTCTCCAGCGTCTGTCTGATGACATACATGTGTACTGCAGACATTGTGTGCTTCTAAGTACTACCTGGTGCACTTCATTCCTGATCTTTGGAGGGTGACTTCAGTAGAAAACAGCATATTGTCGGTTGTGCTCTATGTCCTGTTGTTTTCTGTCCTACCTGAGCAGGACGAATGACAGACTACGTCTACATGCACAAAATATTATGTTTTTTACCTTTTTATCCTGAAAAAAATGATTAATGTACAACTGAGCTGAAAGCCTTCCATATATATGTATTCCTTTCATTCCGTTGACATGAATAAATATAAAATTAAATTGATTTATATGGTTGATTGTGCAGTAAACGGGCGAGAGGCCGTGTGTAACGTTTACGTTTACGTGCACCAAATATTCGGTTTTTGCTTATTAGACAATATTCCTAGTAAGCTATTTACATGGCTAATGAAGCTGAATATTACACTAATATTCCCGTTTACATGCAGCCGTTCATATTCAGATATTCATGTCTCGTCCTCATCCTCAGTGAATCCCACGGTGACGTCGTTCTCTTCTGCGTTTGACGGGTCAACGTCGTTTATCTCGTCTAAATATGTCAAAGTGAACATCGGGAGCTAACGGATGTTTTTATCAAGTCTAAATATGTCAAAGTGAACATCGGGAGCTAACAGATGTTTTTATCTCGTCTAAATATGTCAAAGTGAACATCGGGAGCTAACAGATGTTTTTATCTCGTCTAAATATGTCAAAGTGAACATCGGGAGCTAACAGATGTTTTTATCTCGTCTAAATATGTCAAAGTGAACATCGGGAGCTAACAGATGTTTTATCTCGTCTAAATACGTCAAAGTGAACATCGGGAGCTAACAGATGTTTTTATCATGTCTAAATATGTCAAAGTGAACATCGGGAGCTAACAGATGTTTTTATCTCGTCTAAATATGTCAAAGTGAACATCGGGAGCTAACAGATGTTTTATCTCGTCTAAATACATCAAAGTGAACATCGGGAGCTAACAGATGTTTTATCTCGTCTAAATATGTCAAAGTGAACATCGGGAGCTAACAGATGTTTTTATCTCGTCTAAATATGTCAAAGTGAACATCGGGAGCTAACAGATGTTTTTATCATGTCTAAATATGTCAAAGTGAACATTGGGAGCTAACAGATGTTTTTATCTCGTCTAAATATGTCAAAGTGAACATCGGGAGCTAACAGATGTTTTATCTCGTCTAAATACGTCAAAGTGAACATCGGGAGCTAACAGATGTTTTTATCATGTCTAAATATGTCAAAGTTAACATCGGGAGCTAACAGATGTTTTTATCTCGTCTAAATATGTCAAAGTGAACATCGGGAGCTAACAGATGTTCTGTCGTGGTCCAGAGGTGGAGGGCGTGTTGGACCTCTTTCATTCCTTCAAACAGCTTCTCTAAAAGATATTTGTTCATATAAACCTGTTGATGTCCAAGTCCTTCATGATGTTTCTCCTTCTGTTCTTCTGGACATCATCTCTCCTGCAGCTTCACTAACTGTTGTTAGTTGGTTTGTGTTCAACGCACAGAGCTGCTGGTAAATAGGAGAGAGACTCTGATAGTGAATGAGCTGCATACATGTGTATATATACGTACATGTGTGTGTGTGTATACATATACATATACATATACACACACATGTCCAAAGAATGATCCTAGAACCTGAACAATATCAACGTATCACACATGATTTACTGTCAACATGATCCGTTAGGGATAAGAACTAATACAGAATATGAGCTATATCTACATGAGCTATGTTAGTTTCTGAATATCATATTTGGAATATAAGTGTTCATGTGAACATCATCGTGATGTTGGAGCTAAAATCTGGTTACAATATTTGCTAGACTTGATATTTTCTATCAAAATGCGTCTAATTTGTATTTAACAATAAAACTCTGTATTTACTTTGTTCTTCTGGAGGAGAAATGTAAGAAAACTCCGTCATAGACGAGTCAGACTGCAGACAGATCACTGTGTGCTGTTCAACCATGTAACACAGAAACGTGGATCTTTGTTAAGTTCCCAACGGCTACGTTTACTTCAGCCGAAGTCCATTTGACCGTTTCTCAGGTTACGCCCCTTCTTTTAATAACATAAATGCTGACTTGGCATTGACATGTTCTTCCTTCATTACACCTCATTATGATGTTCATGTCTTTCTGTTTTAGTAGTGAACATTGAGTACTCGCTTTACTTTCTTGGCAGGCTTTCTGCATTTCATGTATTAACCTCAGAAACACACGGGGGGCTGAAACGTGTGCTTTTTATCTGCATTCTTTCCAATTGCTGAAATGAAAGATGATTTATTTTAAAGGGTCCACAGCTTATTGAGAGGTTCAGAGTATTGGTAAAAAAAAGATCCTGGATCTAATTAAAATTCTTAACATTCCTCTCATAGCTCAGGTTATGCTCAAGGTCTTGGTGGACTTAAAGTCCTGAGTCTCAATAAACTTATATAATCCTGTTTTACACAACACAGCTGGGCATGTGCACCTCATACGTACATTGTCCTGTGCCAGGATCACATTTAATGTGCAGTTTGCTCTCAAAGAACCGGCAGCGCTCACACTGCAGAAACGTCTCTGTTCCGACACGCTGTGGTAAATCACCGAGAGGTAAACAGGTTTTTACTAATTATTGAATCCTTTGTGTGACAACCTCTTGGGCTTGATTTGACTGTTTTTTAGGATTGCTCAACCTCTGGGGCAAAGGTGACTCAGAGAGAAAAGGGTTCTGGCTGAAGGCAGGAAGAACCAATCCGATGAAGAAGTCCGGTTTTCGGAGGTCGTAACCACAGACTGTATGTAAGAGGAGGACGTAGTCATCGTGATGTCACTCACTGGTTTGAGGACTGATGTTTTGAAGCCTCGAGTTCAGCGATTTGGTCGTCGCCATGTTGTTGTTTTTGGAACCAGTGAACAGGAAGTGACCATATCTGGACTGAGGAGGAGTGACGTAGAGACACCACGTACGTCTCTGGTGTCGACCCGTCAATCAGCGCGTAGCCCCGCCCTAAAGCATCCCCTGCTTTATGGTCTGTGTGACTCTAAATGGAGCATAATGTACTAAATGAACATCATGCTGTATTGAAGAAGACTTGAAACTAGAGATTGAGACATAAACTCATGTTTACAATGTTTACTGAGGGAATAAATCAAGAGAGAAGTAGAGTCATTTTCTATAGACTTCTATACAACCAGAGGAGTCGCCCCCTGGTGGACACTAGAGAGAATGCAGCTTTAACACGTGGAGCTTTGACTTCACTGGTTGTGAAAAAACAACATGGCGACGGCGAAATTGCTGAACTTGAGGCTTCAAAACATCAGTCCACGAACCAATGAGAGACGTCGCGATGACTACGTCCACTTCTACAGTCTGTTGTTGTGGATGTCACTATAATGGCCCTGGTGTGAGCTGCCATGCTGCAAGTATGACGGGTCCTATGAGTGACTGTCTGTCTGTAGCCACAGAAACGCATTTACTTTCAATGAACCAACCAGGTGTGGGTTGGTTGAGTGACTGCGTGTGAAACATAACGCTGTGTTTCACTCGTTGCTCTCCTTCCTGTGCCGGGCCGGTCAGCGGTTACGTGATCGGTCACCTGCAGCATTACGGCGGCTTGTATTCGTCATTGTTTGACGCTGTTGATCGCTGTCGATTTCCTTCGTACACCAATGAGAAAGTATTTTCAACGTTTTTGGACGTGTGCTATCCAGCACAAGAGTTTGTTTGCTGCCTACAAATATAACCACTAACCTCAGCCACTGGATCTGTGAATCATTGACTGCCAGCGCGTCCGCAGGTTCGTCGGCACTACTCTGCCTCTCGGTGACTAGTTTTCAGTTGCCGATAGTCACCTACAGTTGCAGGAAGATGCTTTAAACGTCGGTCTAACTTACGGACACAGATTCAACTTAAATATTACACAAGATAGGTGTGTGTAAGGTGCAAAGCTCAGATATGGGTGCGTTTGTTCATGTGGTGTCAAACAGCAGTGAACGTCGTCCCTGGTCTGAGTTCAGCTCGCTGCACAGGACATCTGTCAGCATTCCTCACCCCATCACCACCACATCCTTCCCCTCACGTCCCACACGGACGGGAGGCTATTTCTGAGGAGACTCGGGCCTCCAGGATGGCTGCAGTGCGACTGATTACGGTCTGGAGGAAGATGGTAAAGAAAGGACGTGGACGCTCACAGCGATGGGGCTGCCATGGTGAGAGCTCTCGTGTTGAGTTAGCGCTGACTGCTTGTGGCCCTCGTGGTTTCCTTTATGCTGCTGCTTGGCAGCGTTTGTTGTTTTTATTTACCCTCTTGAATTCTATCTTGTTGTGGAGTCGTGTTTCCTGTTTGAATGAGTCAGGCTGCTGTTGAGGATAAGCTGTCACACAGATGACAGGCTGTGGATAGCAGCACACATCTCAACAGATGCTGGACTGTCAGTGGAATGGTGGACCGTTGCTTTCTTTCTTCGGCTCAGATGAATGTAATGTCAGTTGAGTGAATATTCTCTCTTGTTCTTCTGAACTGCTGTTCTCTGGAGCTGCTGAGTCTAAAAACACCTTTTTATGGAATCAAACTTCTTCAGCCAACTAAAAATAAATATGCAAGATTCTGCTCAGCAGCGAGGTCTGATCCCAACACACATTCTCCAGTTTGCAAATTGCCACCTGATTAAATTACATTTTAAACTCAAGCTATAAACGCATCAGTCAGTGATTCAGTTTCTCTACAAAATGCACTTCCATATCAGGACCAGCGCAGGAAGCCAGCCAGGCGTCATGAACGCATGAACACTGCACTCTGGAGAAAGTGAAAAGCTTTTGATCGGCGCTGTGTTGGCTCTGGTTGTCTGGTGCTGAGGATAAAGGCCATGTCAGACGTAATGGTCTGTAAATGTACACATACCTCTGTGGTGAGTCATCCCCCCCCCCCCCCCCCCCCACAGGTCCAGTGCAGAACTGACTATCGGCTGCAGAGCTCAGTGTCTGTGTGTCAATGTTTTCTCTCCACGCTGAGGGCAGCAGCGACCTGGACGCTGTGGTTCTGTCGGTTTGATATGGTTCTGGTTCTGGTTCTGCCGGGTAATAGACCGGCTCCACAGAGGCTCTGCTTCCCGTTGACAGACGTGCTATTTCAGGTGTCGGCCCTCAAACAAACACTCCACCGGTTGTTGTTTCACATCAAGTATTCTTCCGTCCTCTGAGCCGGGTCTGTAGAAACGGACCGTCCTGCTGTTTGGTCAACTTCAGTAAATGTTTCTTCTGTTACCGCAGAAAATAAATGGAGAATGTCAACAAGAGTGCTGCTTGCTCAGTGCATTTCTCCCACATGTCCTCCGTAGCTTGTTGTCGTACTGAACCTGCTTTTGATTTATCGACAGCCATGAAGACAGGATCCATCACTGCTGGTGGTGGTTTATTATATTCGTTCATATATTTGAAAATATTTACGACTTAAACGATGTGTTGAAGTGTGAAGAAGTTGTCTTTGATGAATGATTTCCTTCCTTGAAGATGCTTAAACACGGACAACAATGACCTCTTGTCTCTTTAGTCCTCACGAGGAGCTTCTGATCTGAAGCAGTGAACGTGACTCCACGAGCTCCCGTCAGCAGAATAGAAACCACATTAGGCTTTAAAAGCAACGGTAAATATTCGGCGCTTTGCTTATCACAGCTTTTAAAGTAGCACCACGGTCGGGTTGTACGAGGTCACCTAATCTCTTTCACAACACCGAGGTGGGAGCCTCTCGGGCTAAGACGTCTTTTGGAACCTTCTTATAAACGGAGTTCTTCTGTGGCCACTCTGGTGAATACACATATTTAGCACAATGTGCATTTAAACCATTCTGCTGCTACTGTCCCATCACAGTAACATCCACATCCAGTGGACGACGTTCAGTAAGACTGTTTGGTTTCATCTCGCGTTCTCTGATGAAAGAGCGTTTCGTGTTCTAAAGACGCCCTGGATCCCGCTAACCAGCTAGCTTTGCCGTGTGTGTGTGTGTGTGTGTGTGTGTGTGTGTGTGTGTGTGTGTGTGTGTGTGTGTGTGTGTGTGTGTGTGTGTGTGTGTGTGTGTGTGTGTGTGTGTGTGTGTGTGTGTGTGTGTGTGTGTGTGTGTGTGTGTGTGTGTGTGTGTGTGTGTGTGTGTGTGTGTGTGTGTGTGTGTGTGTGTGTGTGTGTGTGTGTGTGTGTGTGTGTGTGTGTGTTAAAGTCTCAGTTTCCCCTGTGCTGTGTTTGTGCTCCAGGTGGAGGAGGGCAGCCAGGCAGCAGCTGTGAGTCTCCAGGTGGGAGACGAGCTCGTCAACATCAACGAGATTCCCCTGAGCGGCTTCAGACAGGAGGTGATCTGCCTGGTGAAGGGCTCCTACAAGACCCTCAGCCTGGTGGTGAAACGGTAGGTAGCCAACCCCCCCCCTTTCAGAGTGTCTTGTGGACTTCCTCAGCTCGCGGTAGCCGGACGGTCCTGTTCTGCCGGGTTGCACCGAGCTGCAGTGAAAGCGAGGTCACAGAGTGTGACACAGTTTCTCCTCCAGTCGAAAGACGGAAGAGAGGGAGCAGGTGACATCATAGGCCGTGCAGGTGTGGGAAGTTACCATGCAAATCTGCCGCTGACTCAGCCGGCCTCGCACCCTGCCAAGGCAGTCTCAGTGAACCCTCACTACAGGACTACGTTCAGTCTCTGTGTCTCAGTGAACCCTCACTACAGGACTACGTTCAGTCTGTGTGTCTCAGTGAACCCTCACTACAGGACTACGTTCAGTCTGTGTGTCTCAGTGAACCCTCACTACAGGACTACGTTCAGTCTCTGTGTCTCAGTGAACCCTCACTACAGGACTACGTTCAGTCTCTGTGTCTCAGTGAACCCTCACTACAGGACTACGTTCAGTCTGTGTGTCTCAGTGAACCCTCACTACAGGACTATGTTCAGTCTCTGTGTCTCAGTGAACCCTCACTACAGGACTACGTTCAGTCTCTGTCTCAGTGAACCCTCACTACAGGACTACGTTCAGTCTCTGTGTCTCAGTGAACCCTCACTACAGGACTACGTTCAGTCTGTGTGTCTCAGTGAACCCTCACTACAGGACTACGTTCAGTCTGTGTGTCTCAGTGAACCCTCACTACAGGACTACGTTCAGTCTCTGTGTCTCAGTGAACCCTCACTACAGGACTACGTTCAGTCTCTGTGTCTCAGTGAACCCTCACTACAGGACTACGTTCAGTCTCTGTGTCTCAGTGAACCCTCACTACAGGACTACGTTCAGTCTCTGTGTCTCAGTGAACCCTCACTACAGGACTACGTTCAGTCTCTGTGTCTCAGTGAACCCTCACTACAGGACTACGTTCAGTCTCTGTGTCTCAGTGAACCCTCACTACAGGACTACGTTCAGTCTCTGTGTCTCAGTGAACCCTCACTACAGGACTACGTTCAGTCTCTGTGTCTCAGTGAACCCTCACTACAGGACTACGTTCAGTCTGTGTGTCTCAGTGAACCCTCACTACAGGACTACGTTCAGTCTGTGTGTCTCAGTGAACCCTCACTACAGGACTACGTTCAGTCTGTGTGTCTCAGTGAACCCTCACTACAGGACTACGTTCAGTCTCTCTGTGTCTCAGTGAACCCTCACTACAGGACTACGTTCAGTCTGTGTGTCTCAGTGAACCCTCACTACAGGACTACGTTCAGTCTCTGTGTCTCAGTGAACCCTCACTACAGGACTACGTTCAGTCTCTGTGTCTCAGTGAACCCTCACTACAGGACTACGTTCAGTCTCTGTGTCTCAGTGAACCCTCACTACAGGACTACGTTCAGTCTGTGTGTCTCAGTGAACCCTCACTACAGGACTACGTTCAGTCTGTGTGTCTCAGTGAACCCTCACTACAGGACTACGTTCAGTCTCTCTGTGTCTCAGTGAACCCTCACTACAGGACTACGTTCAGTCTGTGTGTCTCAGTGAACCCTCACTACAGGACTACGTTCAGTCTCTCTGTGTCTCAGTGAACCCTCACTACAGGACTACGTTCAGTCTGTGTGTCTCAGTGAACCCTCACTACAGGACTACGTTCAGTCTCTGTGTCTCAGTGAACCCTCACTACAGGACTACGTTCAGTCTCTGTGTGACTTATTGACTGCGAGGTACTGTTAGGCATTCATATCTTGTGTGAGCGATGAATCATTTGTCAGCTCTGGTCCTGGAGGCCTTCTCACACATGACCCTGTTGTGATGGAACACTGCTCCCATTGTCCCTCTGTGTCCGTCCGCTTTGCTTTCTGTTTTTGTATCATATCATAACGTAATCCCTGAACAAGGAAGTCCATTCACCATTCATCTCTCCACCAGGCCGTGGCTGCGAGTCTCACTTCTTGTCTTTTATTCCCCGTCGAGCTGTTCATTATGGGATGTAGAAACAGAGCCGTGTTACTGTCTCTAACAATAACACGAACATGTGCTTACTGTGAGCGATGGAGGCTTTTTATCGACTACCTTTTCTGCCAAAAAGTTTCTTTCTCATAAATTTGTGACTTTAACTTCAGAGTGTTTTCCTGCAAATTTATGAGTTTATGATCTCAGAGATTCTGCAACGTTTTTTTTGTGAAGTCAGAATGTAACTCGGCTCCGTTATATTATATTATTTGTACCGACAACATCCCTGCTACGCCGTCGTACAGTCCTCATTAAGCAGACAAGCATGAAACCCTCAATACAATTCATGGATGTCTTCTTCCCAAGTCATGAATATTTAATGTTAAGACTTAAAAAACAAGTTTTCACGGTCTAATAATCACAATTTACCGTCTTATTGTCCCAATGGAGCGGCAGTTAGAGCGTCTTTGACTCAGAGTGACATGTTTCCTGTTGAAATGGAATATATGTGAGTTTAGTTATGAGAGCTGAAGCGGTTCAGTGAAAACATTCTTTGAAGACGTTTTTGCAAACAAATATGAACCTCCTGCTACGACACCTATTGTCCTCTTATTGATATCAGTGAACTTCCTCTTACAGCCTCTGACTTGAACAACAACACCGTTTTGATTCCGTATGAACAGAACTACCTTTTGAGCCGGGTGTACCTAATAAACTGGCAGCTGAGTGAAGTCTCTCCTCTAACTGCAAGGACCAAGAAGCAGCAGTGTTCTGAGACATGTCCCTGCATGGTGTCTCATCGCTGCTGTTAATCAGCTTCCACGTGACTCGCAGCAGCGACGTGTGTTCTTTACTCTTCAAACAGAGAATGTGACGTAAGTCCATCTCCAGGAGAGCAGAGGCCTCGCTGAAGGATCTGGGTGTTGTCACTTCGGAATGCTGGTAATTGTAAATGGGGAAACACATTTCCTTACATGGACGAGTCTCATTGTTGTTATTGCATTTTACAAAGACTTTTACTCCCGCGGGACTCTTTCCTTCTCTCGGCTCGTCTGCGCTGAAGAGTTCCGTTTGTTCTCACTGTCACTTCACACCGACCACAATAACAAAGTCAAGTGTGGAACAAAGCAAAGTGGCTCATTCCACAATGAAGCGCGTCAGTTAGTTCTCTCCGGCTGTAGAAAGCTGGTTGTTCTACAGTGCAGCATTCTGTTTGGTTCCAGTTTAATCCCAGTGGCGGCCGTGCATTTTATACCTGGGCCTTCAGTGCTGTCCTACTACAGGTGCATCACCTCCTAATAACCTCATGATGAAGCATCAATCCAGCAAACCTGCAGCGGATCCACGCATTCCACCGCACAAGAGCACGAGCCATCAAATATCATTCATAAAAACCACACGATAGACAAATGAACAGTCGTAACGTTACTATGTACAAAAACAGCGGACCGGGATCAGGTTTGCAGTGGGACCGGGATCAGGTTTGCAGTGGAACGGGATCAGGTTTGCAGTGGGACCGGGATCAGGTTTGCAGTGGGACCGGGATCAGGTTTGCAGCGGACCGGGATCAGGTTTGCAGTGGGACCGGGATCAGGTTTGCAGCGGACCGGGATCAGGTTTGCAGCGGACCGGGATCAGGTTTGCAGCGGAACGGGATCAGGTTTGCAGTAGGACCGGGATCAGGTTTGCAGCGGACCGGGATCAGGTTTGCAGTGGAACGGGATCAGGTTTGCAGTGGAACGGGATCAGGTTTGCAGTGGGACCGGGATCAGGTTTGCAGCGGACCGGGATCAGGTTTGCAGCGGACCGGGATCAGGTTTGCAGCGGAACGGGATCAGGTTTGCAGTAGGACCGGGATCAGGTTTGCAGTGGGACCGGGATCAGGTTTGCAGTGGGACCGGGATCAGGTTTGCAGTGGGACCGGGATCAGGTTTGCAGTGGGACCGGGATCAGGTTTGCAGTGGGACCGGGATCAGGTTTGCAGTGGGACCGGGATCAGGTTTGCAGTGGGACCGGGATCAGGTTTGCAGTGGGACCGGGATCAGGTTTGCAGTGGGACCGGGATCAGGTTTGCAGCGGAACGGGATCAGGTTTGCAGCGGAACGGGATCAGGTTTGCAGCTCTGCCGGCGCAGACCTCACGCCAGGCCGCGGTTGTGGATCAGTTTCCCTGCGAACGTGTTGGTTGAGTTGTAGATCCACTTGAGTCTCTCCAAAGGTTTTCAAATGCTACGGCGTCCTCAGGTTAGCGTAGCTCCAAACACCAACAGCTCACTTCCAATGAAACGCATTCAGCCATAACATGTGCAACGCTTCTCCACGCTGTCTGCAAGAAAGACCGTTCATACGAATCCTCTTCCTGCTGAGTCAGGCTGCCAGCTGCAGCGTTGACTGACCATTTCTTACGATGTCCTTCTTTCTTGAGAAAGGCGTTGTCAGTAACTCCGCCACTAAATCCGTTTCTCCTCCTTATTCAGCCATTGAGTGTGAAAAAAACAAAGCTTGGTAAAAAAATAATAAAGATGTTATAATTTCTTCCATATCTTTCAATTTGAACTTACTCCTCCAACTCTGCTGGCAAGTTAAGTTTCGTTTCACGATGTGATCGCCCACTGACCAATCGCAGCACACCTGCACCTCACTGCAGCGCTGCTCCTGAACACTGAGCTGCGTGTTAATGCTGACGTACTTGTAGGCCAGCTCGCAGCTCTGACACGTCAAAGAATACGCCCAACATGTCAAACTAAAGATCTGATTGGGTGAACACTGTGACAATCAACAACATCGTCCCCATTCACTTAAACTGCAAAGGGATTCACTTGAGAGTCTGCAGGCCTCGGCTCTGTTCTGCCTGGAGACACAGAGGTGAGATCTGATTGGATAAAAGCTCTACTTAAAACAAGCTGCACTGGAAGCAGAGCAACTGAGGAACACAGTAGCTGTGCAATGAGAAAATAAGATAATGGGAAAAATATTTTTATAAATTATAACACATGTAGTGTATTTAAGAAAAAATATAAAATGATAAAAATAATTTTTTTTAATTTTAAAAAAATATAAATAGCTTTGTGATTCTGTTTAGGCCAGCAGAGAAGGCCTTGCAGGCCCTGACGGCCCGCCACTGTTTAATCCGTGCCCGAGCATGCAGGCCAGAGCCGTGAAACACCTTTTCTGTTTTCTATCTCTGGGATCTGGTCGGGCAGCCGGACGAGGATGAGGAAGCTGTCCGAACCTGCCCCGGTCTGCAGGTGTGGTCTCTTTACAAACAGGGAGAGTCACTGTTCCTCTGCATGCAGTGACTCATGCCAGGCTGCTGGAGCGGTGATGTCGTGTAGCAGAGCGTCTCGTAGAGGACAGATGGGTGTGGCTATCTGTGGGAAACAGACACACAACCCCCGCGTGTCGACAGAGGGAATGTCCACACTCAACTTTCACCATCTGATTGAAAACATCTGCACATCAAAAACAAAACGTTTAAATTGTACTTTTTCTGGCAAAATGAGTTAAAAGCGTGCCAACACTCACTGCTGCTTCCAGTCTAACTCTGTAATGATCCCACTTTGTTTCTTCATGCGTTCTGTTGTCGTGCTTTAATAACCGTTGAATCAAAAAGTTGTAATTTGGTTAAATGTGGAGGATTTGAGGTTGAATTCTTTTTACTATTCTGTCACTAAACTGCACATGGACAGAGCCTGTGTTGAGCTAAAGTTTGGATATCTTGGATACTTGGATCTTGGAAAGCCGAAGCCAAACTCTTTTTCCATGAGGCGTTCACATTATTTTGTCTACCTCTCTAGTTTCGGACCCCCTGCTGTGGTCTGCCCTCCTCTCTGGTTCCCTTGAGGCCTTGGCAGTACGTTGGGCTGTGACATCAGAGTGAATCATTAAACTTTACCAACGTGAAGCTTGAAGTTTGTTCGTGGCGTTTGGGTTCCCCCTCCTGGTTACGGAGGAACCACAGGCACTGAACACGCTTCGATGTTTATCATTGGAGGAGGACCGCTTCTCTCTCCTCAATACTTCACTGATGAAAACACGATTCACACGTCTGAGGATTTAACAAAGAAGAACTGTTTTTATTAACTTTAGAAATCTACATGCGAGTAAATATTTATCATTCATATCAAATAGTTTATTATATTTCCATTCAACGATTCAAAGTTTCTGGTGATTCTGCACCAATAAAAACATGAATATTATATTTCTGATCTAACAGAGACTCCCAGACATGCTGCACACTGGCCCTTTAAATGTGAAGCTCTTTGACTTTACTAATGTGCTCAAAAAATGTGTGAGGGGCGGGGTGGTTCTCCATTTACTGCTCTTTGTTTTTCTTAATAAGTCCGTGTAGCATGTCTGGAATGCTGTGCGCTGAATTCTTGTCGTAAGCAGATTTCTTAAAATTGTTTAAGTCTCATCTGAGGAAATCCTAGTTTAGAGATTTACTGGTTTTAATCTTATTTGCACCCCCTCCGTTTTCTTTTTGGTTTGCTCCGTTCATGAGGTGAGACACTGAAGTAGATATCAGCAGTTAGACAAGAAGACAGTATTTCATATTTTCTATATATCTATATTAAATAGAGTCTAATGAAAGAAAAAATACACAAATAAATACACACGCATGTTATTTATCATGATGTGAATCTGGGGAAGAATCCTTGTTGGACGTCGGTGTTTCCATCATTGGGGAAACAGCGATACTTTATCTATTGGACAACATGATAAAATACTTTTGTCTTCACGAACCAGCACTGAGGAATGTTGATGGAGGAGATCCTGAGGGAGCAACAGTCAGAGCATGCATGACAGACATGAACATGTAATCCTTTCTCACACCACATGTTATGTGCATGTTTGATCCGCTACGATATAATAAACGACACTTTTATCGAGTGACGGTTGGTTGATCATTGCAGTTCACAGTTTGTCATGATGAGGGACTTCAGCTAATCTTGTCTTTAACACCTGTTATAACAGGTGAAGGGAGGCTAAACTACTGAGTCAGGGTTCTACTGTAGTAGAACAGACAGGAGAACCAGCACGGGAGCAAAGTGATGTTCTGCTGTGGACGCATGTTAGACTCCTCACAGAATGTCTCTCAGTTTAAGGTTCAAATTCCCCCAAAACGACCTGCATTGTGTCAATGGACTTTGTCATAGAGATGTTGTCCAGACCCTCGGACTGAAGGTGTCCAGGTGTTTCTGACTCCGGGTCAGTGCAGACAGCCGGAATGCCACCGAGCTCAGGAATGTGCTGGTCATTACACGCCGCTCACGCTTCACCTCTCTCACCCGAAATACATGACTGGGTTGATTGTAGGTCTGCTTGAGTCTGCTTGAAGGGGTTCTTTGTCAGGAATCCAGCGCTCACCTGTTGGGTGGAACAACCTCAGCATTTCTCTGCTTCGTACTGTCCCAAAATCTCACACTTTGCTGAAATCAAAACCAGATATCGTTAACGATCCATTTGCTAAAAACAAGAAGCGTTCGCTGTCGCAATGAGAGCCCAGATTGGACCGCATGCTTGGTCGCGTCCCTCACAATAGATCTCTGAGTTTTATTGCCTCCGTACTCTCTGACCTGTCACCAGACCGCTCGCTGCTCTGCCACATCACGTTAAGAATGTTTACCACTCAAGTACCAGAGTTCTCCTCCATCTCTGTCATTTAGGATGGTCGTTATCTGAACTATAATCTGTACAGCTGTGAGCGTCTGCTGTAACATCTGGACAGAAGAACAGACGTAGTAGTTCAGTTTACTCACGACCTGCAAATCAGAGCATTTTATTGCTTGTTGGATCATTTGATTCAAACTGCACAGCACTTGGTGCTCTTTGTTTGGGGAATTATTTCATATACAGAACCAGATGCTCACTAATAGTTAGGTTATATCGTTATGTGATAGAAATCAAAATGTCTTTTTTTATAATGGAAGTCAATGGAGAATCACAACGGCAACTTCCCTCAACTTTATCAACACAAAGTACAATTTAAAAAAGCATGTTTGAAAGGAAGAGAGATTATTCTCTCGTATAGAAGAGTTTATTTCTTGACTTTCAGAATTATCTCACCGTCATAGACCGTATGAAAGAAGTGACATCACTCATTAGTTTGGACGTTTTGAAGCCTTGAGTTCAGCAACTTGACCGTCGCCATCTTGTTTTTTTGCAACCAGTGAACAGGAAGTGACTATATTAGGACTGAGGAGGAGTGACGTAGAGACGCCGTACACGTCTCTGGTAGAGACCTGTCAATCAGCGTGTAGCCCCGCCCTAAAGCATCCCCTGCTTTATGGTCTGTGTGACTCTAAATGGACCATAATGTACTAAATGAACATCATGCTGTATTGAAGAAGACTTGAAACTAGAGATTGAGACAAACTCATGTTTACAATGTTTACGGAGGGAATAAATCAATGAATGAACACATGAATTGTCATTAATTAAAATACTAATATTATAAATTCATCTAAATTAAAATGTCAGAATGCATATCAACACATATCAAGCAACAAGAAAACATGACCGCCTCCTCGAACAAATGCACAGGCATGTAAGAAATGAGCAATAACACGACACATTAAACAGTCAACTGTAAACTGTAAACATTAGCTTTAACCATTATACACATCCATGCAGATTGTCTTCATTATAACGGAAGTATTTCATATTAAAATATGTTGCAGGATGCACCGTTACATCGCTGTTGCGTAGCGGTTGTTGCTTTAGAAGTTGCTGACGTCGTGCTCGGCCAGTTGCTCCTTGCCTAAAAAGGAAATTTAGGAAAAAACACTCGCACCCCCCCAGAGAGCAACCTGTTGCCATAGCGATGGTAGAAATGCACCGCACAAGAGGGGAGACGACAAGACAAGAGTCCGGCATTTCATCCCCCCCAATTAGCATATTAGCCCCTTCAGAGCCAATGAGACGAGGGGACTGGCTGTGACAATACCCCCCCCCCCCCCCCCCCCACCTCCTTCTTAGGGTAAGACCCCCGTAATCCTGAAGGAAATCTCCCCTCAGTTCAAACTAAATCTGCCCAGAGAACTTCAGTTCTTCCAGTCATGTCCGATGTGTGCTGAGTCTGATGTAGACCGGCGGAGGTGGATCAGTGTGGACCAGGACCTCCTGCAAGTCTCTTTATTTTGGCTCGTCTGTGGAATGTGGTTCCTGAGCGGCACACACGGCGACAACAACCGGCCTCACTCCCAACCTGAGCTCCAGGGCGATCTAAACACATCTTTTCTTTGTGTCCATTTTTAACTCCTTCATCCAGATGTTTGGTGAGTCAAACATGAACGTTATACGATGTTTACAGTCACTTTCTTTCATGTGTTGAAACTCGGTTTGAAGTCGTTGCTGCTGATTGTTTTAACATCTCGTTCTCTGTCGGTGAATATCTGAGGGGACACATCGGGGCCCTTCTTGGTGTTTTGACCCTAATACTCTGTTTTTGTTGTTGTCTTATCATTCATGATGAGGTCACACATCATTTAGGTTAAGCCACGATCAGACTTAGCATTTCAAAAATCAAAATGCAAATTAAACTTTGAGGGACAGACTTAAAGGTAAAACCAAAACTCATCCGTGAATACTCTCCTAAAGTATTACTAATGTACGAGTTACTTAGTTTAACAGGCTGTCTGTGCGCGCATGTTAGCGGGTTATTGTTGTACGTGGACCGGTTGGTACCGGATACATCTGAAGTGAAATGGGGCTCTAAACTGACGCCCCCCCCGCCCCCATTCCAGCCTGCTGCTTCCCTCTCGGGCATATCTGTTGTGGCCCAGCTGTAGCCCTGACGATGGGCCTAATAAAACCAGCCTCATTTGCATACCAATAGCAGGCACCATGTGCGACGAGCTCCTCGTGCCCCACAAACACGGGACGGGGAAGACTGGCCGGGCTCCATGTTGGCTTTTTCTCTTTGTCCTCTAAAATAGGCCTGGATGTGTTTTAATCCACCATTAAGTGATTGAGTTTAACCAAACCTCCATTTATTAGAGTGGGTGTAGGGTGCAGATAGAACCGCTTGTGTTCCACGTCGTACTTTCAGGTTTCCATCTGAAGGAAGCGGCTCTTTGGACGTCTTGACATCAAATCATTGAGGGCCTTTAGGCTGAGGGGTCACGACCTCATGACCTCACGGCTTTGTGGGCTCGTGACCAATGAGAACGTCGGCAGCAAAGCTTTGTCTAAACTTCTAGACCAGTACGACGGCAAAGTTCCTCCTCAGTAAAAACGAACCGAAGGTCCAGAGAACCGACTGAGACTTATCATCAGAGTCTGAGAACGAAGACGATTAGTTACATTACAGACATTTAGAGACTCTACAGGTGAATATTCACCACTTCATCACTCACACGAAGAAGACTCTACAGGTGAATAGAGTCACAACATGAACTCATAGATATCACCATGAAACTTCACCACTTCATCACTCACATTAAGAGCAGTATTTATTGTGTTACACGTTTTATGAAATGATATGTTTAAATCTGTAAATGAGGCATTATGTAATGGTAAACAGACAAGTAGTAAAATAAATGTTTTATTTCCTCTCGTCTGACAGAAGACGAGTTGTGGAGGAAAAATCTCTAAATTATCTGTAGATTGTTTCATGCATTAGGTGCAGAAAATGTAAATTTCTTTCTACCAATTCAGATCTGATTTAAGGAACAAAACACAAAAAGTCTTCACGAAAGTATTTACAGTGTACTTGTGCATATTTAACCCTCCCCTTTGTTGGTATAAACGTCACAGAAGGTGAACTAAGGGACCACCGGAGCCCTCTTGTCTTGTTCCTGTTGAATGATATCGGGGCGTCTGGGAGGCAGACGGCAGCTTAGATGGAGGGCTGAACGGGGTCGATCTCACACTGAGAACTGTGACGCCATGCGCTAGTGTGACCAGCAGGCGGCGCTATAACACCACGCATCAGTCAACATGAACACTGATGCTGATTACTGTCCTGTGAATAACAACACTGAGATAATTCAGAGGAATCCGAGGACATTTCGAGAACCTTTGGCCTTTTTTTGGACGCAGACTTCCCTAACAAAGCGTTTTCTGCAGTGCTGCTTTGATTCATCTTTCATTTGAAGGGTTTGTCCCGTTGAGAGCTCAGTAAGCAGGCAGACCTGCACACAAACAGCAGCAACACACAGTGTCAACAGCATAAAAGCAGCGTAGCATTAAAATAATCCGATGAAACATTTTGCATTTTCACCACAGTCTTTCAGGTTTACTGTGTTTGGGAGCTTAAGAGGAGGAGACACTAAATATAACATCAGCTTAAACAAGTACATTTTGTATTGCACGTTTACTGAAATGTTATGTTTAAATATGCAAATGAGGCATCTAATGGTAACTTTTGGTGAATTTAGGAGAAAGTAGTAAAATAAATGTTTTATTTCCTTTAGGCGTAAAGAAGACGTGTTCTGGAGGAAAAATAGACCAAAAACTCTCAATAGTCTGTAGATCGTTCATCAGTAGGTGAAGATAACGTGAATCTCTCTCGATTCAGATCTGATTTGGGGAAAAACAAAACGTAAAAAGTCCTTCAAACAGAGATTGTAACGTCCATAATGTGGTGTTCACAAACCAGCGGTTTAAATGTCAGATGGTCTTTGTCCTGTCAGTTGTCTCTGAGCTGTGTGTGTGTGTGTGTGTGTGTGTGTTCCTCCCCCTGCTGCCCAGGAATATGAAAATGGTGGATATAGTAGCTCAGAAAATGCCCTCTGAGAATGACGTGCATGTGGCAAGAAGCTTTCTCACGAAGATTTTGCGAAGTTCCATGAGGTACGGTTCTGTGGCTTCATCGTAACCAGTCGTACCCCCCCCCCCCCCCCCCATTCCTCTGGTCATAATCTCATCCTCATTCCTCTCATGGCGACTCTCCCTCTCCTGTGCTGCTCTCTGGATGCTCCTGTGGTTCATTGTCATTAGATGGAAGATGTTCATCTCATTTGTGCAGCATGCAGCACACACCTGTCTGTCCGTGACGTGTACGAACATGCTTTTGTGTCCATGTGCTGACTGAAGTAATTGAACTGGGGTGCATGTCTGTGCTGACTGTCTGTTCATGTTTTCTTGACATGCAATTGTTCAGGGCTCTAATCCTGATCTCTCTGCAGGAGGAATGAACCCATAAGCAGGCCTCACTCCTGGCACGCCACCAAGTTCAACGAGAGCCAATCGGAGGCCGCCAAAACGCAGTCTCCGCCCACGCAAGTCCGGCAGGCCAGATATGATGCAAGGTAACTCGGGGGATCTTGAAGTTTGCCTCTTTGAGTCTCTGAGTTTAGATTAAAAGTATATGATTCAACTAAAGGGGTTTCACTACAGACACTTTATAGCTTCTGTTGAACTCTTGTGTCTGCTGAAAAGTCTTTTTCAACATAAATCCACAAAACTCGGCTTTTAAAAATAAAATAAATCTAAAGGTTTTGGCCATTTTCCCAGTAACACTGAATAAAGATTCTATCTTTATTTATTTTTTTTACATGTTTTCATCCTGGAAATATCCTTCAAACACATATCCTAGACCCTTCTGTCTGCTTCGCTTTCCAAACATTTCCACAAAACATCTAAAAACCTTTCAGAAGGAGGTCCCTAAAAATGTTTACCAAATGGGGGGGGGGGGGGGGGTGCTGTGATCTATTGTGTAGCAATTTAAGGATCCTTGATGAACAGCAATGTGTAGGTAAATGTCTATTTTTGCAGTATGTTGCAGGTTTTGTTGTGTTGTATTTTCACACTCTCCTTCGCTTTAACTGCAGCTCGTCTTCCACTGATCTGTCCTCTGGCTGGGAGCAAACAGACCTGCGCAGAGTGTCCGACCAGTTCAGCTCTCTCGGCAGCATGGACAGTCTAGAACATGTCTCGCACCCGTACCCCGCCGGTCAGCTGTTGCCCGCCAAGTCCAACAACAGCATGGAGCATCTCGGAGGAGGCAAACGAGACTCGGCCTACAGCTCCTTCTCCACCAGCTCCGGCACTCCGGACTACACCCTCTCGAAGAGCAACACCGCCTCCACGGAGAACATGCTCCATAAGGTCGGTCAGTGGGACGCGGGGGCAAAGCACAACAATGCCAGAAACAGCCAGAGCGTGAGTGAGGGAGTCAAACAGGACGATAGGGTGGCATACTTCCAGATGCCGGGAGTTAACTCGGGCTGCGCCGGCCCACAGACGGGCGACTCGGCCGGCTCGCGCCATTCCACTTCAAGCAGAATCAGCTTAGGACCCGTTTGGCACGTCCCCGAAACGAAAAAGAAGACGACTTCTCCGTCTCCTCCGCCTCCGCCTCCACCCGCACGCAGTGACAGTTTTGCTGCGACGAAGGTGCACGAAAGGGGGCTCGTCGTAGCTCATCCCGCAGGACCGGACTCGCACAAGACCTCCACTGAAAACCGCCGCGGCCAGAACCCGACCCTGAAAAATGACAGCGACGTTTCACACGCTCCGTCTGATAAATCGAACCAGTTTGACTCAAACGAGCAGCAATCCCTGTCCAGCAGTGACGTTCGGCAAGGCCAGCCCGACCATCAAAGGCACCATAGTGACAAAAGCACTTTCTGTCCTCAGCCCCGAACTATGTCCGTGCCAAAGCCACAGAACGTAGGGGGCTACTACTGCAGCATGCAGGAGCTGCCGACCAACGGTTCCTCACAACACTTTGGTCAGAACCACAGAAGGAACTTGAGCAACTCCATGTCCACCACAGCCGCCGACCAAAACACCGACAGCAGCCGACATAGCCGGTACTACTGCGTCACAACGGTTCAGGCCGCGCAGCACAACCAGACGTCTGGAAAATCGGAGGACAGGAAGAGCATCACCGGCTCAGACCCGGCACATGAGCGCAACTCTCTCAGCCCACAGACGGTCGCCAAAGTGACGTATCATCTGCCCCAACAGCAGCAACACTCCTCCCTCGGTAAAGACAGCAACGGGTACAGCAAGCACCAAGTTACGACTGTGATAGAAACCTCTGTACCCAAATCCAGCCCTGACGACAGGGGAAGCCAGAGAGGACACAACGCAGAGGCCCAGTTCACGAGCCACGCTTCTAGCAGGCAGCCCGACCAGCGGAGGTCTCTGCCGCCGCCGCAACATCACCAAGACGTCAGACATCACAGCCAAGCGAGCAACAAGATCTGCCCCCAGGCGACGCCCATGCTTCACTTCCTGGCCATGGACGACGCCGCCGCCGCAGGCCAAAACGAGACGACAAGAGGCCCGAACTCCGAGGAGTCCCTCGACAGCAAGATGGCGAGACGCAGTGACCGATTTGCCACCACGTTAAGGAACGAGATCCAGATGAGAAGAGCCAAGCTGCAGACAAGTATCAGTGCAGCTGCCCTTCCTGGTACCGACGGAGGGACTGAGGACCGTCGGGATGTCTGGAAGTCCACTGAAAGCACCACCCCGACCTCTGCAGATGGCTCCTTCACCGGCTCCTACAAGGATAATCTGAAGGAAGCACAAGCAAGGGTGCTGAAGGCCACGTCTTTCAGGAGGAAAGACCTGGAGCCCGTGCTGCTAGAGCACCCAGCGGCCGAGGCCTTGCCCAACTACCCGTCCTCAGCGCTCGCCCCTCTGCCGACCGTCTCAGAGTCTGTAATGAGTAAGTCGGGGCACGCCGTCGGTCAGGTGACTCGCATCGGTGGCCGTAAGCGTTTTCCCGCGGAGAAGAAGGTGCGGTCTTTCTCTGAACCGGGCAAAATCCACGATGTCTGGGTGAAGGAAGATCTCCCTCGCCATGAGAGCTCCTCACTAGACCAACAGAGGCTCCGTAAAGAAAGCGTGAAACCAGCTTTCCCCAATCACTTCCCCCCTCGCAGCGGTACGGAGAACCCCGCAGAGACCAGGACCCGAGGTCTCGCTTCCGCCGGTGAAACGGAGGACACGATGAAAGGCATCAGGAGCAGAGAGTACACTGAAGAGGTCCAGGAAGGTCCTCGCTCTGCACACAAGCAGGTCGTCCTCGACCAGCAACGACTGGGCACCTTCGCTGAGTATGAGGCCAGGTGGAATGTACAGAAACCGCCTCCGGAAACAAGAGCCTCCGGACGGTACCGGTCAGCTGACAACATCCTGGATCCAGGACCGGAGGAGAGAACCAAAACCACCTGTTTCCACGAGAGATCCCGATCGTCTCCTTCAGCGGACATCTATGGAAAGGTGAGCGTTTACGCTTCAAAATGACTCTTTATTGGAGTAATCACAATGAAAGGTCTCGTGGTTTGACAGAAGTGGGTATTTAACTGAAGGGAGAGTTTAATTAAAGATATGAAGAAAATGCTATTGAGTTGCATTGTGGGAAATGCAGTATCCAGTGTTTTTGAGGGCTTAGCTGGAGACAAAGGCCTGGATATCTTGGCCCCTGATGCTTCAATTTTGACTGTTTTATTTCTTATTCCCAAATACAAAACTAAATTGCTTGAATATCCCCATAATAAAGGGACAGTTCACCCCAAAATCAAAGAAATACATTTGTATCCTCTTACCTTTAATGTTATTTATCAATCTACATTGTTTGAGTGCGAGTTGGTGGAGAAATCGTCTGTAGAGAACCGAATTACACCCACCAACCGCATCACAGTGCAGAAGGAAGCGTGCATCTTCCGTGAGGGCGCGATGATGCAACCATTGATGTTGTCTTCCTCGGCTGAGCTGTAGCATTAGCTAGCTCAATGATGCTACGTGAGCTAGCAGTGTCGAGTAGAGACGCACGCTTCCACAAAGTCTGAGTGTTGACGCTCTAAAGCAGGGGTCTCAAACTCCCGGCCCGCGGGCCAAATCCGGCCCGCGACGTCATTTTATGTGGCCCGCGAATCCGCCAGCAAATTATTTTTTTTTAATTATTATTATTTTTTTTATAAAGTTAGACTTGATAATAAAAATATCCCCATAGTCGAAATTATGAGATAGAAAGTCATAACTATGATAGAAAGTCATAATTCTGAGATAGAAAGTCAAAATGATGAGATACTTAAACACACAGTCATAGAAGCAGCTCTTTGGCTGGTTACTCGACACTCTACATGAAATGTATTGTGAGTACATTGAAGACTACTTTAAACGTGGCTTTAAAAACACATGAAATACTTCATGATTGTGCAAACGCACCCTTGAAAGGATTTTAAGCTTTGAACAAAGTTATTGTAATAACTTGTGTTTGATATTTGTCTTTGTTATTTTCTTTAATACTTTGATCTTTGATAGAGTAATGTGGGTTTCTTAACCCTAAATTAAAAGGATTTCAGTTGTAACAGAAATGTGCTTAAATATATTTTTACATTTATATAACTGCATGTACAATATTTTTACACTTGAATAAACAATAATCAAATGCAGAGACAGTTATTTACCAATATGTTATGAGTCGTTACATTTACAACCGGCCCTTTGAGGCCGACGTGATGCTGATGTGGCCCAGAGTGAAAATGAGTTTGAGACCCCTGCTGTAGAGGGACTTGAACAAACTCTTTTATTGGAGTCAACAAAATGAGAGGCCTCGTGGCTCCAACTTGGTTTTAGTCACTCAAACGCCGCAACTGTTTGAAGCCTTCGAGGCGGCTTTTAGACAAACATGTGCTCACTCAGGGTGGAAGGAAAGAGCCAAGTCAAATATTAACCCATGTTTGTTCATAAAGACACACCCTCGGCTTAAGGGACAGAGAGGGGGCATCGACGCGCCGTTGTTTTCTTTCACTCTTGAAAAACACCAGGAAGCTACAACATGAGCTGATTGTAATAAGTACAAATACACTGGAATCTAGATTTTGGCTCTTTTGGATAACTGGAAGGACTCTGTGTTTGTTCCACTTTCCTTCACAGGAGAGTCCAGTTCCTGCAAGAAACTCTGAGGAGACAGAGTATTCCCAGACGGAGAGTGAACCTGCTGGACCGCTGGTCGCTGCCACAGGGTGAGTGGGTCTCGTGTGATGTACCTGCTGGTGCACCAGTGTCGTTGGTGGTGGGACCAGTATACAGGCCCGGATCGCCTCAGAGAGCTCGTAGAGGAACAGTGAAGTCTTCACAATCTGTCGAGGCATTCCAGTGGCTCTGCCTTGGAGCAGCTGTGGCAACATGAGCCGTCTCTCTCTTGGCTGTGCTTTGTGTCGTTTGCGGGAGGTTTGCCGGCGTAGGCGAAACATCTGACTCATGACAGTGAGGAAGTGTTCTCTTCATCACAATGTGACAGGGACCCGAGCTCAGGGGCCCCAAGGCGTGAAATTATCCTCAATAACATCCAAGTTACTTTGCAGAGTTGGGTTTTGGCTCCATGCATGGTCAATGTTGGTCTGTTGTCACTTTGGTCATAAACATTCAAAACGTAAATGTGACACAAAGCGTCAACAGACCAACATTGACCATCCATGGAGCCAAAACCCAAAGATGATGAAAGAAATAGAAGATAAAAGTGGACGTGAACACTTAGAAACAAGAGTGTTAGGAAGTGCTCTCACTCGATGGAGCTCCCACGCGTTTAAACACCGACAGACGGAATTAATCCAACGTGGAACATCTTTATGTTTTTATATATCTTTAATATTTGAAATGAAACGATCCCGTCGTCGTATTTCTTTGTTGCCTCCTGGCGTCTCGCGCTACACGCTAAGTATTTAAAGACCCAAATTAAAACATACGATCAAAGTTAACATGCACGGCTGGTAAAATGAACAAAATGACAAGATACATGGATTGCTGTCGGTATCGAGGAATTCTGTAAACTCTGTTGCAACTGAATTTATACTGTTGATTTGATGATAAACGCTTTGAGTCTGTAAACGTCTGGTTTCGGTACCTTGAAAGTGCTTTAAAAAGTACTTTATTATTCATTTTAACTGTATGAAAATACCTGCAAAACTAATGACGTTCCCATCAAGCCTCAGCTATACAGCTAATGTTAGCATGCTAGCATGCTAAACTAAGATGGTGAACATGGTAAACATCATATCTGCATCGTGAGCGTGTTAGCATGCTAACATACAGTATTACCAGCTCAACAAATACAGGCTAACCTATCATCACACATTAAGCTGTGAGTTGGAGGTAAACGATGAGATGAAGCGGTGTGTGTTTGGATTAAAGCGCCTCAGTAGCCGTTTGCTTTCAGGGCGGGGCAGAAGTGTTCACAGGTAACGCTGATGTTTCATGTGTGAACGCCTGTCAGGTGATGAAACAGTGAGATATTAACGTGTGACGACTTGCTTTATTTAAAAATGCATGATTTAGTATTTTTCCCACCATCCTGCTTATTGAGAGGACGACAGCTGAGACCAGTGAAGCGTAGTTTAAAAGGAGCATTAAAGTTTAGCTAACACGGAGAGAGAGCAACTTATAGTTATGTTACATCATTTGTGAGACTTGAACTTAAAGTTTGAGAGTTTGTTTTGAACAGAACGTCTGCGTTACACATCGGAGGAGTGGGTTTGACAGAAGTGGGTATTTACCTGACAGTGAGGGTGCGGTTGAGTTGCATTGTGGGATATGTGGTATCCAGTGATTTTGAGTGCTTGATGCACAGTTGGAGATAAAAGACAGGATATCTTGACCCCTGGTGCTTCAATTCTCACCGTTGTTTCTATATATTCTTCTAATTCTCAAGTACAAAACTAAATTGCTTGAGCTACCATCAACTTTTGTTATTGTGGTGTGTCCATATTCCCCAACAGTCACCCTAAAGTACCGACATCACAGTAACATAACTCCAGTAACATAACTCCAGTAACATAACTCCAGTAACATAACTCTAGTAACATAACTCCAGTAATATAACTCTAGTAATATAACTCCAGTAACATAACTCCAGTAACATAACTCTAGTAATATAACTCCAGTAACATAACTCCAGTAACATAACTCCAGTAACATAACTCCAGTAACATAACTCTAGTAATATAACTCCAGTAACATAACTCCAGTAACATAACTCCAGTAACATAACTCCAGTAACATAACTCCAGTAACATAACTCCAGTAACATAACTCCAGTAACATAACTCTAGTAATATAACTCCAGTAACATAACTCCAGTAATATAACTCCAGTAACATAACTCCAGTAACATAACTCCAGTAACATAACTCCAGTAACATAACTCTTGTAACATAACTCTAGTAGTACCTGCAGTAGTACCTGCAGTAGTACCTGCAGTAGTACCTGCAGTAGTACCTGCAGTAGTATCTGCAGTAGTATCTGTGGCATCATGTTTCTGAGCAGTGTGAAGGCGGGTTTAAGCTGCAACCCCAGTTGTTGATTGGTTGACTTGTCACAGCTTGTCAGAATCACGTTGTGAGCTTTGAGTTCTGTCGTCTGCGTCGAGTATCTGTGATGCACAGCGAACACACTTCTGTCTTTGATGAAAGCTGCGTGATGTGTGCGTCAGCGCTCTGAGTGCTGCTGATTGAATTTCTAATCGCAGCGTGGAACTGTAGCCATGCATGTGGCGTTCTTTCACCATAAAGTGTGGCTCATATTTAATGACACGCTGGTTCAGATGTTGGTGTACGATCCCTTCGGCTCCTTTGTCTCGCTACCAGGCCTCCAGTGATTCCTGTGAGCCTCCACGTCTCGCTTCACTTCCAGCTGAGACTGAACGTTAAAGGGAAAAAGTGATCCGGTTTTGCTTCTTTGCACCGTCAGGATTATTTATTCCTCTACGCCGACTTGTGGGAAATGAAATGTTCCTCTTCAGGCTGCCAGCGGAGCAGGGAGGAGGCTTTCTGCAGGAGAGACGTGTGTCTCGTCATGTTGGCATAATCACAGAGCTGTGAAGAGGCCAGCGAGGCCTCTGAGTGTTGCTTGAGCTGCAGATGATAGCCCACGCTGTGTGATTAAGAGCTTTACATTGTGCTCCTCCAGGTTCGCTGACAGAGAGCCTGACACGCATTATTCAGCGCCGCCTCCTCCAGGAGGAACCAACCCGGACTCCAGACTCAGAGCCGGTCCCGCGAGCCACGGACCCACGTCGGCCTCCCACAGTCTCTCAGAGGTGGTCCTCCCTCCACCCGAGTGCCCGGAGGTCGACTACGACTCCCACGAGTCCCTCGCCGGTTCCCAGAGCGAACTCCTCACCCGCTGCTCTCCTCACCCCGACCCCGACTCCGCCCACTCTGCAAAGGGAGCCTCAGAGCAGGGCAAAGGACTTGTGGACAAAGGACAAGGGGCAGCGTCCAGTCCTCGGCCGGCCTCGACTCCCCCCCTCAGACCCCTGGGGCTGGTCTCCATGATGGAGGAGCAGCGCTCTCCATCTCCTCAGTTTTCTCCTCAGAGACTCAGTGACGAGCCTCCGGTGTCTCTGCAGGTAGAAGACTCAAACGGGTAAAGAAAGAGTTCTTCTCCTCATCGCTGCAGCTGTTGGTCAGAACACAGCGACTGTAACTCCTCGAGTACTCGAAGTATTTTATGCAGCCAGCTTGTGTACTTTATAGTGTACTGACTGAAGGACACAGGCAGAAGTATAACGCTTATATATGCTGATTCTGCATTCTGATCAAATTGAGCTACCGTCAAGAAAAGTGAAAAATAACTTGTAACCTCCAAAAATAGCTTTACAATAATAATACATTTTATAAAAGGTACTCAAAGACACTTTATGGTAAAAACAATAGAAACATTTACATTATGAACAAAATAGATGACGTAACATTAAAGAACAGCCCGAAAACACAACTTCACGATAAAACCGTTCTGAAGTGAGTTACACATTCTGACATCTCTGTTCTACACAACAATATGAAGACATGTTTAGTTTTTTGCTTTTTTGTTCGCTAAACTTACAAACATGTCTCATAAATCACATTTCACTCGTGTGCTGGTCCTCTGTCGTCTCGCTACGAGCACAAAGGAGCTCGTTGAGTCATTTAAAGGACGAGCTGGGGTCGT
The DNA here is from genome assembly GCF_949748355.1 of Melanostigma gelatinosum. Lineage (NCBI taxonomy): Eukaryota > Metazoa > Chordata > Actinopteri > Perciformes > Zoarcidae > Melanostigma > Melanostigma gelatinosum. The sequence goes on from NC_136637.1 coordinate 30,169,733, forward strand.
CTGGAGTCGACCTCTGACTCGGGTCATTAGTGGTGGGAGGAGCCGTCCTCTACTGGGCGACAAAAAAGATCTCAGTGTCCATCAAGCAGCCTTTAAATGTGCTGGAATAACAGAACATTTCTTAGAGCTTCTATTTGAATCTCTCTCTCTCTCTCTCTAGGACGGATCATGTGATAGAAGACCAACATTCTGCAGTGAAGAAGGTTCCCATCAGGATCGTCCACTCGGAGGGCGTCTCAGAGAAGGACACTTGTCCCTATCTGCAGCACAGCGACCCCCCTGCCGCCGTCGCCGAGGGGCCCGGCGTGGTCCGGCTCGGCGGTCTGGGAGCCGCGGGGCAGGACTCGGTCTTCTGTGCGTTCACGCGGCAGAAGGAACCCAACGGGACGGACGCGTACATGACCACCGTCACCGGAGATCACGTCAACGCTGACGGCCAGCAGACAGGAAGCACACGGCTGTCTGAGGACCGCAAGAGAGAGGAGCTGGCCAGGAGCATCATGGGAAAGGATAAATCTCTCTCTGATATTCTGGACCAGAGCAAGATGAAGACCACCATGGACCTGATGGAGGGCATCTTCCCTCAGGAGGAGCAGCTGTTAGAAGGAGCTCACCAGCGCAGGAAGGTCAGCCGGCCTGCTGAGGAAAGGTCAGCCTCTATACCTGTGATCAGCTGGAGGACTTAAAGAGACAGTCCTGGTGTTCTGTAGTGTGTGTGTGAGGTTCTCCTCCACAGTCAGGGTTCTCCTGCAGTACATGAGTTGATAGAACAGACAGCAGAACCAGCACGGGAGCAAAGTGATGTTCTGCTGTGGACGTATGTTCACTCCTCACAGAATGTCTCTCAGTTGAAGTGAAGCTGTATTCAGAATGTCTTCAGCTCTTCAGCTTGCTGTCACACAGACCTTTCTGAGGGAATGAAGCTGTTATCTATGATCTACAAACACACCAGACTCATTCACTCACACTGATTCTACCTCTCAGGACAGGAGCTGCTGCTCTGCTGCTGAGCTTGTGTTGAGAGACTTTAGTGAATCTGAATGAACCCGTTTGTGTTTCAGGGAAAAGGAGGACAGCATGGCAGCAGCTGTCACCATGGTGACCAGCTCGACGTATTACAGCACATCTGCCCCCAAAGCTGAGCTCCTTATCAAGATGAAGGACATGCAGGAGCAGGAGGAGGACGAGGAAGACTCCGAAGACGAGCTGGACATCGATCTGGCCAACAAGAAGGTACCAAACACTCACTGAACACGTTCCTGTGGACTCTGTGGGCGTCGGCCCGGAAGGTTCAGACAACAAACAGAGATTTATTCATCTCGTATCTCCTATAACTTTATAATCTCAGGTATGGAATTAATCTGAAGATGTTGATTGAAAATGAGACCAACCTTTTTCTGCTAATGTCAGTTTTTTAACCAAAACAATGTGGCCTGCAAAGGACTAGTGACGGCTTGTTGTTAGCCTAGCCGATTGAGCTAACGTTAGCATGACACTGAAGCATGAAGACAACAACTCCCATGATCCCGCGCTGCTTCACCACGTCACCAAACTACGTCTGTTGTTATTGTCTCTATTGACAGACAGAAGATGACATGTTGTGCGTCAGTAAAACAGTTTATTTTTGAAGCGTGAATCACCAGAACCACGACAGGTTTTTGAAGATATAGTCATGAATGAGCTCAAGAAATATCAGGCTGATGGATCCAGTAGTTAGTGAGATTATCTGTGGACAGACGGACAGACACACACACATTTGCAACTGAGCGCATGATCTCCCCTCCCGTTTACGCCTGAGTTTTTAAGAATCTCGTCTGTTTTTCGTTCCCATCCGCAGCAAGAGCTGATCGACAGCCTCAGCAAGAAGCTGCAGGTGCTGCGCGAGGCCCGGGAGAGTCTTCAAGAGGACGTCCTGGACAACAACGCCCTGGGAGACGAGGTGGAGGTCCGAGTCCAGCAGGTCTGCAAACCCAACGAGCTGGACAAGTTCCGGATGTTCGTCGGGGACCTGGACAAGGTGGTGAGCCTGCTGCTGTCGCTGTCGGGCCGCCTGGCCAGAGTGGAGAACGCCCTCAACAGTCTGGAGGAGGACGCTACCGCGGAGGAGAGGGTGAGCACATGTTCACCTGGGACAAAGCTTCACCTGTTCTCACCGTAGTGAAGCTGGCGCACGAAACTAGGAAATCACGTTATAGCTGCCGCTAGTTCAGCCTTTTAGCCGTCGCCATCTTGGCTTTTTGCAACCAGTGAACAGGAAGTGACCATATCTGGACAGAGGAGTGACGTAGAGACGCCGTATACGTCTCTGGTGTCGACCTGTCAATCAGCGTGTAGCCCCGCCCTAAAGCATCCCCTGCTTTATGGTCTGTGTGACTCTAAATGGACCATAATGTACTAAATGAACATCATGCTGTATTGAAGAAGACTTGAAACTAGAGATTGAGACATAAACTCATGTTTACAATGTTTACTGAGGGAATAAATCAAGAGAGAAGTAGAGTCATTTTCTCATAGACTTCTATACAACCAGAGGAGTCGCCCCCTGGTGGACACTAGAGAGAATGCAGCTGTAACACGTGAAGCTTCACGTGAAGTAGTTCATGAATATGAGTTTACAGACAATCACAATTAATGCAACGAACGTCCCGTTCAGCATAAATACCTTCGTAGATGCTCGGATGCACAAAGGAAGCTTGAAACACATCGTTCGGTGGATGAATCTCACGTGCTGCTTTCCCTCCACAGCGTCCGTTGGCGGAGAAGAGGAAGCTGCTGATCCGACAGCACGAGGACGCCAAGGAGCTGAAGGAGAACCTGGACCGCCGGGAGCGCCTGGTCTACGAGATCCTGGCCCACCACCTGCCGGAGGACGGCCTCACGGACTACGAGCACTTTGTCAAGATGAAGTCGGCGCTCATCATCGAGCAGCGAAAGCTGGAGGACAAAATCAAGCTGGGTGAGGAGCAGCTGAAGTGTCTGACGGACAGCCTGCCGATAGAGCAGCGTCTGGCCCTGTGAAGGTGGGACTGACCCGAGCTGCAGTGGAGCCTCGCGTCCACTAGAGGGAGACAAAGACAAGCAGCCGTGTTTGTGGTTTCTTTGGAGACCCGTCTCTCTCCAACACCACTTTGACTCACAGATGGACCTGAAAGAGATGCTCCACCAGCCTCTGTATCTCACGTCTTTCTGCCATTTTGTTTTCTTGTTTTGCTGTTTTCATTTTTGTTTTTTTTAGTAATTTATTGTAGCCTTTTGAATCTGCGCAGGAGGGGACAGTGTTTTATCTTCAAGCTTCCTGAACTAAGAATATTCATCACGTTTAAAATAATTTCACAATCTGAAACAACATCAAATCTGGCCCAATATTTCAGTAAACACAAACGTGTTTGTTTCGTTGTTTTAACCCTTTAGCTACATTTAAACTAGTGGCCTTCTTCCTCACAAGTTTGTTGTCACTGAAGAAGCTTTTCTTCTGCAGCGAGCGGAGGATCAAGTGGAATGTACCCGAGAGGATCGGCAGCTTCACCGTCACACTTTCAACTTCAAGTCAAATCCACCGTCGCTGCTCTGTTTTATCCACAGCCACAAAGAGGAGAGGAGAGGGAGGAGGAGAGAGAGGAGAGGAGAGAGGAAAGGGGAGAGGAGGAGAGAGAGGAGAGGAGGAGAGAGAGGGGAGGAGGGAGAGGATGAGAGAGGAGGAGGGAGAGGAGAGGAGGAGAGAGAGAGGAAATGAGGGAGATGAGGAGAGAGAGGAGAGAGAGGGAGAGGAGAGGAGGAGAGAGAGGAGAGAGAGGAGGCAGGAGAGAGGGAGGGAGGAGGGAGAGGAGAGGAGGGAGAGGAGAGAGAGGAGGGAGGAGAGAGAGGTGGAGAGAGGAGAGAGAGGAGAGAGAGGGAGAGGAGGGAGAGGAGAGGAGAGGAGGGAGAGGAGAGGAGGAGAGAGGAGAGAGAGGGAGAGGAGGGAGAGGAGAGGAGAGGAGGGAGAGGAGAGGAGGAGAGAGGAGGGAGAGGAGAGAGAGAGGAGAGAGAGGAGAGGAGGAGAGGAGGAGAGAGAGGAGAGATGAGGGACTTGTACATATTCTGAAGCTGTCACATTTAAGGTGTTTCTTATTGTGTCTCATGACTTCACTGTGTTATTCCTTGTTCACGGTGCAGATGTTTAAAATGTATAGTTACCACAGTTGTTACTTGTAGATGAATTTCAAACACAAGTTATTGCCCCCCCCCCCCCCCCCCCCCCCCCCCCACTGGAGGATGTTTGTTCTGCACACTTTGTAACGGTTTCCACGCTTCACGCTCCGCTGCAGCCCGGCGCTCAACACTTTACCGGCCGCGCTCCTTTATATCAAATAAAAGAGTCTGAAGGTCTCACTCTGGTGTCCGATTGATTTATTGTTTAATCAGCTCGTTCTTCACGTCATTCATTAACACCACACACGCCCTGCGCTCTGCAGATAGCGAGGAAGCTTAAAACACAACTTTGGAGTTTCTTTTCTCTCACAGAGCGAAGCCGACGATCGACTCGTGGAGGATTCGTTCGTGTCGATCTGAGCTTGAGACCCGTGGAAGGTGAGTGAAGACACAACGTTGAGATTTAAATGGACAATCATGAACTCCAGTAACGCTCGAACACACTTTTATTCTTCTCAACAAAATAAAACATTTCAATTTTAATTTCAGAAGGTGTTGATGCATGTTCCCAATACGTACCAACGTTATAGTTTGTGTCGATGTTGTGTTGTTGTACAGTTTGTTTGTATCCGTGATAATTAAGCAGAAAGTTAGAAGACAATCAGAAAGCTCAAAGTCTGCTGTCGTAACATCTGGAGCCAAAGAAAGTATAAAGTATCAGAGAATGAGTCCAAATAGTGTGAAAAACTAAAGGATTCAGTCAAAAGTTCTCCGTGGTAGAATGTGTTCATGTACAATAATCACGTAAACCTGGTTTATTAATCTTCATTACATGTTGAGTAGTTTAGTGTTCACAGATGATACCTCATGTTATTAATAAACTGTCGATAGGGACAGTTCTTTTTACATCGCAGTTCAGTGGCGGCTGGTCAATAGAGGGCCATGGGGCAATAGAGGGCAATAGAGGGCAATAGAGGGCCATGGGGGCAATAGAGGGCCATGGGGCAATAGAGGGCCATGGGGCAATAGAGGGCCATGGGGGCAATAGAGGGCCATGGGGCAATAGAGGGCCATGGGGCAATAGAGGGCAATAGAGGGCAATAGAGGGCAATAGAGGGCCATGGGGGCAATAGAGGGCCATGGGGCAATAGAGGGCCATGGGGCAATAGAGGGCCATGGGGCAATAGAGGGCCATGGGGGCAATAGAGGGCCATGGGGCAATAGAGGGCAATAGAGGGCAATAGAGGGCCATGGGGCAATAGAGGGCCATGGGGCAATAGAGGGTCATGGGGCAATAGAGGGCCATGGGGCAATAGAGGGCCATGGGGCAATAGAGGGTCATGGGGCAATAGAGGGCAATAGAGGGCAATAGAGGGCCATGGGGCAATAGAGGGCAATATAGGGCAATAGAGGGCCATGGGGCAATAGAGGGCCATGGGGCAATAGAGGGTCATGGGGCAATAGAGGGCCATGGGGCAATAGAGGGTCATGGGGCAATAGAGGGCAATAGAGGGCAATAGAGGGTCATGGGGCAATAGAGGGCAATAGAGGGCCATGGGGCAATAGAGGGGCAATAGAGGGCAATAGAGGGCCATGGGGCATGGCCCCACCATGAGCCTCGTCCACGCTGACGGTGGAAAGAACCGTCTTTCATCTTCACCTTTATTTTGTCTGAGGTGGTTTTCTCAAACGCTCAGCAGATAAAATGATAAACATGAAAATACGTTCAGGGTATGTAAGAAAATGTTTTTTGGTCATTTGGGTGAACTGACCCTTTAAAGGTGCATCACTGAGACACCACACATGTTGATGTGTGGAGCTGTTCCAGGTCTCTCAAGATTTATATATTGAATTGTTAACCGTACAAACGTTAAAGTGAATGTGAACACAATGCCGTAATAATAATGGGGATATACTGAAAACGGTCTCAACTGTATTTAAAGGAACAGTGTATACGTTATAGTGACATCTAGTGGTGAAGTTACAGATTGCAACAGACTAAATACCCCTCAGCTAAGCCCCTCCCCTTTCTAAATGTGTGGAGAACTACGGTGGCCTTCAGGTACAGTTATATTTAGGGCTTGAGTACAAAAAAGCTGATGCTGCAGCCTGAAAATAAATGACACCAAAACAATGTACTAAAACAAAAGTAAACTAAAACAAAGTACGAATAAAAAGCATCAATACTACGAGCTTTAATTATTCAGCACCGGGGTCGTTTAATACCAGATTCCTGAACGCATCACTACCTTCAGATAAGGTGAAAACACGAACGGCTCTGACTAGAGCCAGTGTGAAGTTTGTCCGTTCTGGGCTGCTGTAAAAACATGGAGGTGCAAGATGGCCGACTCCGTGGAAGACGGCCCGATGTAGATATAAACGGCTTTTTCTCAGCTAAATATAACACTTCGATTCTTAGTTTCAGGTGATTCTACACTGATTAAAACAGTTATGATTCAGTTATGTTTCACATTGTCCCTTTAACTGTACACATTGTGGATGTTTGTGTTTTCAGGTGTGATCAGCGTGAACTCAACCACGTGCGAGTCAGCGGTCCGTCTCTCAGCGCTAGCGGCCCCTCTGCAGTGATGATGTCCCTGGCTCACACGGCTCACTGGCAGTTCCTGGGCCTGATGGTGGGGGTCCCGGCCTGGATCCTCATCATGGCCGCCACCGGCCTGAACGAGTGGCGGCTGTGGTTTGTGGACGATGTGTCCGTGGTCACCTCGGGCGTGGCCTGGGTGGGCATCTGGAGGGCGTGTTTCTACAGCCACGCCCTCTCCGGGACAGAGAACTGTCGCGGCATCGGCATCTCGGACACTTTCGCTCCGACGGAGATCCACGTCGCTCAGGTGCTGATGATGCTGGCGCTGATCTGCGGCCTGGTGGGGAACATCAGCGGCGCGGTGGCCTTGAGGATGGTCTACTTCTCCGTGGAGGATCGTAGGAACATGCGGCCGGTGTTCGTGCTGGCGGGGGTGATGTACCTGCTGACGGGGACGCTGTGCTCGGTGCCGCTCGCGTGGAACATGAGCTCGGTGCTGAACAACAGCAGCATCCACTTTCCTCCGGAGTTCCACCTCCCCGCCGCTCCGGTCAGGCAGCAGGTCGGATCGGCCATCGGCGTGGGCGTCTTCGCCTCCGTACTGATGCTCGTTAGCGGGCTGCTTTTCCTCAGCTACCGCTACGCCGGGACGGCCCCGAGTGCGGAGGCCCCTAAACATGCCAGGAACCCGCTCCGTGGTCCCCGGACACAAACGGCCCTGGAACATAATGGAGACAACCAGGGCAGAGATAATCCTGCTTTTCACATCGAAGAAGTCTCATGATGGCAAAAACATCAAGAACATTTTCATCTTTCTTTGATCTGCGGGAAAGGATGATTTCAGAGAAGAAGTTTTATCACAATGTTGTTTATCGACTGTGTGAAGTTAAACCAGTGAAGTTATGGGCCAGAAAACCAAAACAACGAGCTGAAAGATGCTAAAACTTTCTGTGGAGCCGACATCTTTCACGTCATTTGTTGTTAATAATGGTTGTAGCTGCTTTATTATTGTACTGTAATACAGCGTATTGGTTCATACTGTTGTGCTCTTAATATAATCTACAGATAATAATTTAATAATAATTTGTCAGGATTCTGGTTTCTTTCCGTCCATGTGAGTGTTTGTGCTGCCAGAGTTCAGGGACGGATGCATATCTGCAGTAATGTGATAATAAACTGTTTTATCTCTGCAGCGTTATCCAATAGTGACATTTGGATGAAGCAATCTGAGCGTCTCCGTAACGATCAGCTGTGTCAGCACTCGGTCCTGGAGGGGTCTGGAGGACTGGAGGTCATGTGACCTGGTAGGAGGCTGACGAGAGCAGGCATGCGAGTACGGAGATGGGGGGGGCTCACAGTGGTGATTGTTACACACACACACACACACACACACACCTCTCTGGAGGCAGCTGGCTGCTGAGGAACAAAAGGCCTCTTCAGCTGAGAGCAGCTCTCCGTCACAGAAGTGGATGAAAGGTGGAGCTCTAAAAAACACTGATGCTGATGTTCATTTTATTGAGTTTGTCATTTAAATGCATACCTAGAAATAAGAGATTCTCTCTCTCTCTGCCTTCTCTCTCTCGACATAATGTTTGATCTAATCTCGTTGGCTCAAGTCGTGCGATGCATAACGAAGGAGTGCTGATAAAAATGTGATCACTGCAATTTAAACCGTCATAATCATAAGTTCATTCATTCACAAAGATTTTATTTGCAGAAGATTCAAGAGAGATGAAAAACAAAAGTTCGAAGTAGATTTGTTTTTAACTTCCTTCAATCGTCCCATGAGATCAGATGACAGTCATTATCTCCGAGTCATGTCAAAGATATGACTTCACTTCTACGAGAAGCTTTTAAACAGCAACATGCTGTTAAAGATTAAACCGGTTAAAGATAAAGCAGCGTCTCTTCAGAGCAGTTCCACCAAAGAGTTTACGTTTCTCCTCTTAAAGGGAAACTTACTGCATATATGTGAGAAATAAAAAAAGGTGCATAAAGACTTTTCGTGGCTTCAGAGGTTAAACTGCCTCAAGTGATGTCACTTGAGGCAGAGGTGAGTTTCAGTGCGATGACAACTTCCTGTTGAGTGATTCATACAGCTCTCATTTGAAAACCAAGTCAACATTTTTACTGTAGTTTGGTTACGTAACAAGCATACTTATTTTAACCAAAACTACAATCTTTAACTAAACCCAGTTAAGTAGTTGTGCTTGTGATTAAACCGTAAAAAAACCTTAAAAAAAAGTCAACTTACGTTGGAGCTTTATTTTGAAAAGATGTAACGAAACCGACACGCTGTCCCTTAAATGTCCAAAGATGTAAAGTTAGACCGCCACACCAGTTGGGAGTGAGAGTGTTCTGGTAAATAAATTCTTTTTTTATCCTATTTATCAATAATGGTAAACCAGTGGCATGCTCCTTTAACTTTCAGATGGTTTCATGAAGCTATTCATGAAGCTATTCAGACCTCTTTCCTCTCCCATCAATCATCTCACGCCCCCTCACATTGATCCTGCGACCCTTCTGGAGGGGGCCGACCCCTGGGTTGGGAACCACTGGACTCATTTGACTGTTTTGTTTCTAATCATGTACTTTACTGAAGGATTTTGAATGCAGGCCGTTTACTACGTACGTATTCTACATTGTTGTATTTCTATACTCGTCTCCCTCTCTAGATAAGAGGTGTTTGTGAGGGTGCAGCAACATTACCATGATGGTGTATCTGTTATGAGTGTGTTGAGCAAGAGAAGACTCTTATTCCCAATCATATTTATCAAAGTCTGAACACTAATCTCCATCTCCATCTGAACTGTCGGGTCATGTGACAGTCGGGCAGTAGATCACCACTCCCTTCTGGGTCGGCTTGTTTGTTTGCAGTCGGATGCATTTAAGCATAATTCTTCATGAGAAGACGACATGTCGTTTCCTTTGTGCCGCCACTTGGAGTTCCACGGTAATTATGAAGACTCATGAAGGTAATCATCTCTGCGGTTTGTTGTTTTCGCTGCTGATAGCCGCCCTCACTCTGGGAGACACCAGGTCCTCCCTGCAGCCTGCAGACGATAGGAAGCTGCCTCTGTGAGGCCGGGCAGCGTGGACCTGATCACTGAACGGACCTACTGGACTCAGCCCCAGGGGCCCAAAGTGTCAGGGGGCCTCCCTCAAAAAGACACGTATCTACCAGGAAGAGACAAAAAAGGACTGCAAGGAGACACAAAAAGACTACAAACAGACCTAAACAACGACAAACAGACAAAAAAAGACTGCAAACAGACCTAAACAACTACAAACAGACCAAAAAGACTACAAACAGACCTAAACAACTACAAACAGACAAAAAAGACTACAAACAGACCTAAACAACTACAAACAGACCAAAAAGACTACAAACAGACCTAAACAACTACAAACAGACCAAAAAGACTACAAACAGACCTAAACAACTACAAACAGACAAAAAAGACTACAAACAGACCTAAACAACTACAAACAGACCAAAAAGACTGCAAACAGACCTAAACAACTACAAACAGACCAAAAAGACTACAAACAGACCTAAACAACTACAAACAGACAAAAAAGACTACAAACAGACCTAAACAACTACAAACAGACCAAAAAGACTGCAAACAGACCTAAACAACTACAAACAGACCAAAAAGACTACAAACAGACCTAAACAACTACAAACAGACCAAAAAGACTACAAACAGACCTAAACAACTACAAACAGACCAAAAAGACTACAAACAGACCAAAAAGACTACAAACAGACCTAAACAACTACAAACAGACAAAAAAAGACTGCAAACAGACCGAAACAACTACAAACAGACCAAAAAGACTACAAACAGACCTAAACAACTACAAACAGACCAAAAAGACTACAAACAGACCTAAACAACTACAAACAGACCAAAAAGACTACAAACAGACCTAAACAACTACAAACAGACCAAAATGACTACAAACAGACCTAAACAACTACAAACAGACCAAAAAGACTACAAACAGACCTAAACAACTACAAACAGACAAAAAAAGACTGCAAACAGACCGAAACAACTACAAACAGACCAAAAAGACTACAAACAGACCTAAACAACTACAAACTGACCGAAACAACTACAAACAGACCTAAACAACTACAAACAGACCAAAAAAGACTACAAACAGACCTAAACAACTACAAACAGACCAAAAAGACTACAAACAGACCTAAACAACTACAAACAGACCAAAAAGACTACAAACAGACCTAAACAACTACAAACAGACCAAAAAGACTACAAACAGACCGAAACAACTACAAACAGACAAAAGTTGACCACAAGGAGACACAATATTAAAACAAAGAAACGCACAACTACAAAGAGACAGGGAATGACTGCAAAGAGACACAAAACAACTTCAAAGAGACACAAGTTGACCATAAGGAGACACAATATTAATACAAAGAGACACAGAATTACTACAGAGCAGGATACAAACAACTACAAAAACTACAAAGTCTGTGTTTCTTGCTCCCAAGTTAATAGAGGCGGTGAAGTCCTTCACATGTCTGTCTCCAGCAGCTCGTTGTCTCATCGTCCCCTAAAGGGCAACATGTGCTTCTTCAACATCATCGTCCGGATGTGGAGGTTTAGAAGCCGTCCACGTTCATGTCACTGGTCCTGCGTCCACGTAAACGACACAAACATAGTTTTCGGAGGGCAGACAGCGGCGACGACCTCTGACCTTTTGTGTAATTATGTCAAAGCGGGAGCCGCCCGGGCAGCCGGTCCTGCATTCTTCTCGGGACACGCTGCCCATTAGAGCATTCATTAAACACAGCTTAGCCCAGCGAGCCACCAGGAAATCTGACGGAATTAGTCTCAAGCTGCGTTTCCACCGCCGCAGACACACCTGACGCACCCAGGCGGCTGTTTTCTGTGCCCCCCCCCTCAGGGACCACTTCAGACCAAAACATAAAGGTTCCAGGTTTATGAGACCAACAGACGACCGGATGGGGGGGGGGTGTTTCCACCTCTGACATAACTGAAGAAAAACATGCTTCATACAGATTCACGGCTTCTCATTTTAATTGAAATATATAAAATCACTGGAGTCCGACATGAAAAACAAAAAGAGACAATTTTTCAACATAATTTCAATATAATTCTTTATGTGAATCATCAGATTTTGCTGCAGGAAGCATCTCTCTGTTTTAGTATCAAGAATAACTTCACAGCATTTTAAAAAGCTAAGAAATAGTATTTTTCTTCTTTGTTGGCACTTATAAGATAACCCCCCCCCCACACACACACACACACACACACACACACACACACACACACACCATAAAGCATTTTCTATAAAACACATCCTTTAAAAAAATATTCATGTTTACTGGTCACAGCAGGTTTCTTTTTATAACGTGATGTTGGATTGTTGCAGGTGAGCGATTCGATAAATAGCTGCATGTTTTCTACATTTTCACAAAACATTTGATCAACACAAAGCCACGTCTTTGACACTAAGCCAGATATTTACATGATTCTTTGAAGGCAGGTTGAAGTGCAGCCCTACTGGTGATTGTGTTGTGCTGGCGGCTTCACATTCTCTCGGTCCTTTAAACATACTCTGAGCGGTTCCTGAAGGACACGTCCGTGCTCATGACCCGGTATCTGCGCTGCAGCGCTGCCGGCTGAGGCTCCACCTGAGAACAGCTGCAGGAGGAGACCAGGAGGAGCCCGGCCACCACCAGGAGGAACCCTCCGGTCCAGCCGCAGAACAGGGCATCGCCGAACTCCCACCGTGGCACCATGTTGGGCACTTTGTCGTCGAAGAAGTTTGCCACGGCCAAATGGGCCATGTAGGATACGGGGATCAGACACAGCACCCCGGAGATCACCCCCAGCACGCCTCCCGTGACCGTTAAAGTCCTCTTGGTTCTGGAGCCTCCGAGGCCTCCACAGCCGACCACCAGGTAGAGCCCCGGCACGGCCACCAGCATCCCCAGCGCTCCCACGGCGAGGGAGGTGCACATGAGGGCTCGGGCCAGCTTCAGGTAGCTGGGGAGGCCCAGCAGGCTGTCGTAGGCCCGGCACTCCGTGACCCCGACATCCTGGACCACGCAGGTCTCCCACAGACCCAGACCATAGCTCTCCACGGGCAGCAGGGAGGTGGACACGGTCAGCCAGTGAGGCAGGAGGGTGGTGGCCAGAGCACAGAGCCACGCTGCGACGTAGACCAGCATCACCAGCAGCTCCAGAGCGCAGTCACGCGAGTCCATGTCTCTCTTCAGACCTCCACGGTTCACGTCTTCTTCTGCTTCTGCTTCTTCTTCTTCTGCTTCTGCTTCTCTGGCTGCACTTCAGATGGACGAGGCTGAGACCAAACGGCCGGTAAAACAGAGCTGAGGCTCACTGGAGCTCATTCACAAACAGTCTTCCGCTCGGAGGAGCACTCATCTTCTGCTGCAGGGAGGAGAAAGAAGGATGGGGGGGCCCTGCTCGGGGCCCCTCCTCCTTTACGGTCCTGCTGCTGTGCCAACGGGCAGAGGAACAGCCAGCCACAGGGCAGGAAATCAAACGCACACAGGATATTATTGCATTTTTGTTACGTAACAGATTAAATCATTTTTCTGCATCGTGTAAAAAAAAAAATAATAATTGAATCAAATATTTCCAAATGCTGAAGATAAGATTCTGAGAGGCTATAAAAAACTGTGGTTATTAATCTGTGATTATTTTTTCAACGTATTATTATTATTATTAAAGTATCATTTATTATGCATGTGATCATGCAGGGAGCTCCGAGGATAGTGTGATTTATTACCCATGATACATTGTTACATTATGATGTATTAATGATAATAATGACATTATTTATTATTATATATATTTCGGTATGTTTGTGACGGCAGTCGGCTTTTAGCTGCATGTGACTGAAGCAGAAACAGAGCAGCTTATTGTTTGAGCTCATATGAACACTGTGGGACAAAAGATCGTAGGAGGCAACAGATCAAAGCTTTGATGTGACAAAACGCCCACCAGGCGTAAACACACACACACGCACACACAGACACGCACACACAAACACGCTAACAAAAATGCTCAGATAAAATCCAGGCCTGCTAAACTCCTCTGGAGAACAAAACGCTCAGCTGACTGCACTGACATCTTGACAAAGAGTGCATGTTTGTCCGGTTGCACACACACACGCATGCACACAGGCATGCACACACGCACACACTCAGAGATATTTTATATATATATATATAGACTCATATATATTTACATACATACATACATATACGTATAATATATACGTATGTGTATGTATATGTCTGTTAAGGACAAATAATTGTCCAAACACGTCCTCAGGAGTCTTTACGTGGTCTGAAGCTGACTGAGACGCATCAAATTATGTTCATTTAGTTTAAACTGGAAGATATAGAAAATAATTACAGAACCATTAAGTGTCCCAGTAAACCATGACTGAGCACCAGCACACCCAAGACCAGGACCCTGAAGTCTCTGCAGCCAATTCTCAGCATTACTTTACTTTACACTACTTTACTTTACTTGACATTACTTTACACCACACTGCTTTACTTTACATTACTTTACTTTACTTTACTTTACATTATACTACTTTACTTTACACTACACTACTTTACTTGACATTACTTTACACCACACTGCTTTACTTTACATTACATTACATTACATTACTTTACATTACTTTCCACTACTTTACTTTACACAACACAAGACTACTTTACATTACATTACTTTACATTTCTTTACATTACTTTACACTACTTTACTTTACATTACTTTACTTTATACCACACTGCTTTACTTTATATTACTTTACATTACATTACTTTCCACTACTTTACTTTAGACGACACGACACTACTTTACATTACATTACTTTACATTACTTTACATTACATTACTTTACTTTCCACTACTTTACTTTACTTGACATTACATTACTTTACTTTACTTTACATACTTTATATAACATACGATACATCACATTACTTTACATTACATTACTTTACATTACTTTACATTATATTACATTACTTTACATGACATTACATTACTTTACATTACATACTTTACATTATATTACATTACATTACTTTACTTTACACTACACTACTTTACTTTACATTACTTTACTTTACACTACTTTACTTTACTTTACTTTACATTACTTTACTTTACTTTACTTTACATTCCATTACTTTACTTTACTTTACATTACATTACTTCACTTTACATTATACTACTTTACTTTACTTTACACTACACTACTTTACTTGACATTACATTACTTTACATTACTTTACATTACTTTACTTTACACCACACTGCTTTACTTTAAATTACATTACATTACTTTACTTTACATTACTTTACATTACATTACTTTCCACTACTTTACTTTACTTGACACGACACTACTTTACATTACATTACATTACTTTACTTTCCACTACTTTACTTGACATTACTTTACTTTACTTTACACTACACTACTTTACTTTACTTTACGTTACACCACACTACTTTACATTACTTTACTTTCCACTACTTTACTTGACATTACATTACATTACTTTACACGACACTACTTTACTTTACTTTACTTTACTTTACACTACACTACTTTACATTACTTTACTTTACTTTACACCACACTACTTTACATTACATTACTTGACATTACATTACTTTACTTGACACTACTTTACTTTACTTTACTTTACACTACTTTACTTTACATTACATTACACTACACTGCTTTACTTTACTTTACTTTACATTACATTACATTACACTACACTGCTTTACTTTACTTTACATTACATTACATTACATTACTTTACTTTACATTACACTACATTACTTTACTTTACACTCCACTACTTTACTTTACTTTACTTTACTTTACTTTACTTTACTTTACTTTACATTACATTACTTTACACTACTTTACTTTACACTACTTTACTTTACTTTACTTTACATTACTTTACACTACTTTACTTTACACTCCACTACTGTACTTTACTTTACTTTACATTGCATTACTTTACTTTACTTTACATTAAACTACTTTACTTTACTTTACACTCCACTACTTTACTTTACTTTACTTTATATTACATTACTTTACACTACTTTACTTTACACTACACTACTTTACTTTACATTACTTCACTTTACATTATACTACTTTACTTTACACTACACTACTTTACATTACATTACTTCACATTACTTTACTTTACTTTATATTACTTTACTTTACTTTATATTACTTTACATTACATTACTTTACTTTACATTACTTTACTTTACATTTTACTACTTTACTTTACTTTACTTTACATTACATTACTTTACTTTACTTTACTTTACACCCCTTTACTTTACATTACATTACTTTACTTTACACTACACTACTTTACATTACATTACATTACATTACTTTACATTACATTACATTACTTTACTTTACCTTACACTACACTACTTTACTTTACATTACTTTACTTTACACTACACTACTTTACTTTACTTTATATTACTTTACATTACACTACATTACTTTACTTTACACTACACTACTTTACTTTACATTACTTTACTTTACACTACTTTACTTTATATTACTTTACATTACATTACTTTACTTTACATTACATTACTTTACTTTACATTTTACTACTTTACTTTACTTTACATTACATTACATTACATTACATTACATTACTTTACTTTACATTACATTACATTACATTACTTTACTTTACACCCCTTTACATTACATTACTTTACTTTACACTACACTACTTTACATTACATTACTTTACATTACATTACTTTACTTTACCTTACACTACACTACTTTACTTTACATTACATTACTTTACTTTACACTACACTACTTTACTTTACTTTATATTACTTTACACTACATTACTTTACTTTACACTACACTACTTTACTTTACATTACTTTACTTTACACTACTTTATTTTATATTACTTTACATTACATTACTTTACACTACACTACTTTACATTACATTACATTACTTTACTTTACTTTACACTACATTACTTTACTTTACTTTACTTTACATTACTTTACATTACATTACATTACATTACATTACATTACTTTACATTACTTTACTTTACATTACATTACTTTAATTTACTTTACTTTACATTACATTACATTACATTACATTACATTACATTACTTTACTTTACACCCCTTTACATTACATTACTTTACTTTACACTACACTACTTTACATTACATTACTTTACATTACATTACTTTACTTTACCTTACACTACACTACTTTACTTTACATTACATTACTTTACTTTACACTACACTACTTTACTTTACTTTATATTACTTTACACTACATTACTTTACTTTACACTACACTACTTTACTTTACATTACTTTACTTTACACTACTTTATTTTATATTACTTTACATTACATTACTTTACACTACACTACTTTACATTACATTACATTACTTTACTTTACTTTACACTACATTACTTTACTTTACTTTACTTTACATTACTTTACATTACATTACATTACATTACATTACTTTACATTACTTTACTTTACATTACATTACTTTACTTTACTTTACTTTACATTACATTACATTACATTACATTACTTTACTT